>NC_087200.1:214469890-214484890 GCF_015104395.2 Macrobrachium nipponense
GACAATGTAAGCAGTCAGTGAATTGTACCATATAACCGCTAAGATGACGAGAGAGAGAGAGAGAGAGAGAGAGAGAGAGAGAGAGAGAGAGAGAGAAAGAGAAGGGGGGTGGGTAGCAATAGAAAACATAGGCACCCTCCTAAGTTAACCTCATTTAAACGGATTTACATTATCTTGTTTCCTAATAAAATAATAACAACCATATGTTTTCTCTAATATTTTACTAAAACATAACTGAAGCCTATTAATCATAATACGAAAAAAAGATCTTTAATTTATATTACACAACTTAGGGAAATGTATCCTTCATTTGAATAATGGCAATTAAACTCAATTATAATATTAACCCAATAACTGCAAATGACTCGTAGATATATTTGACAGTAATTATGCACTAAAGTCTCGACCGCAGCGGTATCTATATCTATTAATATATCTATAAATACTGCGTAATCTTCTTCCTAGCTTAAACCCATTTTTATATGGGGTCGCCATTACGAATGAGTCGCTCCATCGATTCTGTCTTGTGCCTCGTTCTCATTTATACCTTTCAATTCCATATCTTCCCTTACACAATCACGCCATCTCTTTCTTGGTCTTCCCTTCTTCCTTCTACCCAGCACTTCCATTTCCATCGTATGTCTTCCAACATGACGTTCCTCCCTTCGTAACAGGTGTCCATACCATCGAAGCCTTCCTTCCTGTAAATACTGCGTAATGAAAAAGCAAATTGAGGCCAGCGAAATTAGGCCAATAATTTCCTCCCATAGATCGCCTGTATTCTGCCTGGAATTTGATGATGAGTTATAATTACTCAGAGAAACTTTCGAGTGCTGTAATTAGGTACAGTAATGACTTCTTTAGTTAATTAGGTATTCCGCACTATATGCGGAATACCCCTTATATTTGATTTCGCTTTGTATTTATTCATTCAATAAATGGAGACACAAGCAATTATCAATCCGACAAATAGCAAGAACTAATTTGAAATAAACTTATCCTGAAAGGAATCTGAACATTTTACATATTTATCCAATAACTTCACGAAATTAAAAATATTAGAATAGTATCGTACTCAAGGAGTTTAGTAAGTGTTTGTTGTACAGCTGGAAGATCATTGAAAAGAACTCAAGGAATAAAAGGGAAAAATCTAAATTTATCTATTTACGCTCTGCCACTTGGTATTCGGATCAGCCATCCTCCAGTGCTATTATGCCACCAGTTCTTTGATAAATGACTTCACTTTTCTGTAAAGGAGAGTCCGGTAACATCTCTCTCTCTCTCTCTCTCTCTCTCTCTCTCTCTCTCTATCTTATCTTTCTCTCTCTCTTCTCTTCTCTAGACTTCATAATATCAAAACCTGTTGCATGAAATTGGTTATAACAAAGGGAACAATACCCGTCTTAGTTATTTGGGTAACATTCATAAAGAAAGAGGAGGGGGGATGGGAAGGGACGGGGGAAGGGGGGGGGGTGGGTGTTTATTTCATAAACCACTAACAGTGTAGTTAGTTAAGCATAACCAATTTAGTTCATATAGTTATTTCATATATTCATCACATTTCAGTCTAACACCTTAAATTTTTTTATGGAGTACTGATCACCAGCGAGAGAGAGAGAGAGAGAATGAGAGATGAGAGAGAGAGATGAGAGAGAGAGAGAGAGAGACTCTGGAACTCGGCCCCAATATCAAATCCTGAAAAAAAATCCAACCAATTTACATCGAGCGTGAATCTTTTTATTTTCTTTCTTTTTTCACAGCTATTTTGTTTTATTCCTCTTTCCCCGAATAAAAAGTTGAAGTTCATCAGTGTTCCTTTTCGGTTTTTATCACCTTTGGATTTTTTTTATTTACTTTTTTATTCAATCTGATTCGAAAGTTCAATGCAGTTTGCCTCGTCAGTGCACTTGGTATAATGTTTGTTTTCATGGAGTTTGGCTTCTGGGTAAATAAATAGATAAACTGAAGAAATTCATACTTATCGATACATGAGCATAGATAGACTGTCTGTCTGTCTGTCTGTCTGTCTCTCGCTCTACGTTATCAAAGAACTTAAATATTTTGGGATTGTTGACTTATAACAATTTTGCCAAAAAAATAAAGACATTTAAAAAGTTGACTTTTCTTTATACTGAAATTATGCGCCATTATGAAAACTAGGTCACATCGTTTCAAAATACCAAATGTTCCTTTGCATAATTAGTACAGGTAACTAAGCTCGATTCATTGGTAAGTCAGTGATATCCCAAATCATTATTGTTATAAAATATTTATTAATGTGTCAATTAGCATATGACGCAATGAAGTCTTAATTTGCATTATGAATCATTTTTATGCTCCAGTATCAAAACAGAGAGAGTTTATCCCTATTGTAACATGAGGCTGATATGCGATATTGCATCCATTTACTGTTCATATTTGTAGGTGCATGCATATTGCTTACTCTTTCTCGTCTATGGCAAATGAATGCGCGTTTGCATTCTCCCAGGTAATGCAAAAGAAGGAAAAGAGAAATAGTAAAATTAATAAGGGGATCGGTGGAACCCAACAACGATGCAAAACAGTAAATAAAAAACACAAGAGAAAATAAAACACCAAAACTTTGGGTAGGAGAGTAAAGTTGTTGATTGTTGTGTTTGTTCGGCCAAGAAAAACGGTAGGATAGAAAATGAACAACACCGGACTCTCATTACGTCACAATTTTTACGTTTCAGGTGTAAATGCTAACGAGAATAGGGAAAGGAAAGAGAGGAGGCGGCTCGGATTGTTTTCTCATGTAGAAAGAGAGAGAGAGAGAGAGAGACAGTGGCTCGGATTTCCCCTCTAGTTAGAGAGTGAGAGAGAAGGGGAAAGTGAGAGGGTAAGAGTCTCGGATATTTTATTAATGGAGAGAGAGAGAGAGAGAGAGAGAGAGAGACCTTACAGACCTTACAGACCTTACATCTTGTTCGGGTTGCCCCAGGTCCCTCAGTGTGAGGCACCTCTAATGTCTACCAGAGAGTTGCTAGTACATCTTCCGGTATATTTTGCATCTTCCAATCTTGGATGGTCTGGGATGCAGTTTAGATATTTGTCGAGCTTATTTCTTAAACACATCTAGCGCTCACTCCTGATATATTCCTCAGATGAGCTGCAACGCATTGAATAGGACGCTGCATATCGATGCTGGTGCGTAGTGGATTAATGTCCTGTGTGCTTTCCTATTTTTCCTGTATAATTTTTTGGGCACTATTAATCTACCTCTGCTTGCTCTTTCTGATATTTTTAGTTCCATGATATTTTCTGCTATTCCTTCTAATCTGTTTCCATGCCTGAATTATCATGTAGCGTTCTCTTCTCCTTTCCAGGACTATATAATTTTAAGAATTGTAGTCTTTCCCAGTAGTCTAGGTCCTTAACTTCTTCTATTCTAGCTGTAAAGGACCTTTGTACACTCTCTATTTGTGCAATATCCTTTTGATAGTGGTGGGTACCATATCATATTGCAATATTCAAGTGGACTACGAACATATCGTTTTATAAAGCATAATCATGTGTTCAGCTTTTCTTGTTTTGAAGTGCCGTAACCAACATTCCCATTTTTGCTTTACAATTTTGCCAACAGAGTTGCTATTTGATCATGCAGAACTATGTTCCTATTCATCATCACACCAAGGTCTTTAAACTGCTTCCTTATTTGTGATGGTCTCATTATTAGGTCCCTTATATGCCCATATAGCTTTCTTTCTCTGTCTCCATAATTTATTGATTCAAATTTATCAGAGTTAAATACCATCCTATTTACCTCTGCCCAATCATATACTTTGTTAAGGTCTCTTTGTAGAGCGTTCCTATCTTCATCACAAGTAATTTCTCTACTTATTCTTGTGTCATCTGCGAAACTACTCACTACCGAATCCTTAACATTATTTGTCTATGTCTTCAAATCATAAATAACAAACAGTATTGCAGCTAACACCGTACTTGCGGCACACCGGATATTACCTGGCTTCATCCGATTCTCGTCGTTTGCAATAACTATCTGTTTTCTGTTGTGTAAAATTCTTTTAACCATCTCCTACTTTATACCACGATATTGTGTTTTCTAATTTTCTTCGCTAATATATTATGGTCTACTTTATCAAAAGCTTTTGCAAGTCTAAATAAACCACATCTGTTTCATTTCCGCTTTTCATATTTTTGAATATGTTTTTCACGGTGGACTAACATTGTGGGTTTGTGTACTTTTTCCGGGTACGAAACCATGTTGTCCTTTTTTATTAAACAAATTATTTTTTATTAAATGTTTCATAATATTTTTTCTTTCATTACCCTTTCATACACTTTCATTATATGTGATGTTAGACTCACAGGCCTATAATTACTTGCCTCTAGTCTTGATCCACTTTTGAAAGTAGGGGTAATATACGCTAATTTGTGCTCATCATATATCTTGCCTGTATCTACACGTTTGTCTTAATAATATTGCAAGTGGCTTTGCGATAGAATGAACTACTTTCTTAACAAAATAGCAGGAATTCCATCAGCCCTGCAGCAGCTCCATTTTTTAATTTCATTAATAGCCTGCACAATATCAGCTTCATTAATATCTTGTCAGCTAATATTCACTATTTTCATCCCTTACTTCTATATCATTATCTTCTTATCTATTCTAGGGTGAAATTCTCTCTTATATCGTTCTGCCAGTATGTTGCAAATTTCCTTTTTTTCATTCGTTATCTCCTTCAATTCTCAGAGGGGCCTATTTCTATTCTTATTCTTTTATTCATCTTCTTCGCCATATGAGTATAATAGTTAGGTTTTGCTTGATATTTAATAGGGTTTTTTTCTTCCAAGTCCCGTTTTTCATTTTCTTTTGATTGTATAATCTTTTTTTTCTGCATTTTCTATTCTTACTTTTTAGTTCTTAGAACTTTCCATGCATTTTTCTTTTGCAAGACCTTTTTCCACTTTCTGATTTTCTGGAACAAGATTCTTCTGTCTCTTGGTATGCATGAATGATGTTTACTTTTCTTCTTCGGTCATATATTTTTTTCCACTATTATCTCCAATATTTTATTATAATATCTCCGTATTTACCCTTATGTGCATCACTGTTACGAAAATGTTATCCCAATCTTGTTTAATTCTTCATTAATTCTGACCATTTTATATTTTACTGTAGAAGTTGTATTTTCCTTTTCCATATCCTTCCCACTTTCATTTCTTGCTTATCTCTATTTCACTTGCTTTGGAATGAACTGTTAATTCTATGACATTATGGTCTGAAATACTCGCATTATAAACTATATTCTTTAACATAATTCATCTCGTTCACAAATACTAGGTCTTAAAGTATTTCCTTTCTTGTTGGCAGGTGAATTTATTTGTTGAATGTTGTATTGCTAGTAGCATATCTAATAGCTTTTCAAATTTGCCTCTTATCTTCTGCACTATATTACTCTCTTTTTTATATGTATAAGTATCAACCACAATCTCCTATTCGCTTCTTTCCATTCTACGAAGGAAAGTTGAAGTCACCAGATAGGAGAATAGTCCAGTCCTTGTGATTTCTACATATATCATCCAATTTTTCAATTATTAAGTCAAACTCTTTAGTATTAGGAGGTCTATATATTACTATGTTCATCAATTTTTCAGATTCAAATTCTACCGCTATTAGTTCACATTCTGAGTTACTATATTTCTCATATATTTTTCCTTGTTTTTTTGTCTTTCCCATATATTGCGGTTCCCCCTTGATTCCTATTTTTTCTATCTTGATCTATAAGTTTGGAACCCTTTTATTTGATCATCATTCCCAGTCTCTTGGGAATACCAGTTGGTTTTCACTTATATTCATTATATCTATTTTCTTTTCATTTTGGGTTAGTTCTTCTAAGTACCCTATTTTTTCTTTTTGAGTTTACTCGTACTAAACCCTGCGCATTCATCACTATGATGGTTTGCGTGTTTTCTCCTTCATTTAATACTGATAGTAATAAGGATTTTCCCATGTCTCTTTCCTGTTCTGGTATGTTGTTCTTTTTTTCATTTCCAGAAATTCTGACATTAAAAAATCCAACTTTTCCATAATATTTGATCTTCCTTCATCATAATTATTCATTTTGTGTCTGAATCTGCAATTTTTCTCCGTTTCTGCAATATCCTCTTGCATAATAAATACAGTTATTATCTCTTGAGTAGAATTTCGGAGCTGATGCTTTGAAAATTCTTTGCTGACACCTCTGCATATCTCATTGGTGGTTTGCTTTTCTCTTTTACCTATATTCTTGATTTCTCTCTTTATTTGTTTCTTTCTTATTTTGGATTTTATTACTTGGTTGGTTATTTATTTGATTATGATTCATGGCTACAGGGTGCATATATTTGCATTTTTGTCGAACTTACATCCTTTTCCTTCTTTTAGGTTTTTACATATTTTTGGATGCAGATCTCTGCAATCATCCCATATCCATCTAAGTATGCACATTTACCATATATTTCATAGTTTTGACATATCTTAGGATGTTTGTAGTAACATCTTTCTCCAAATCTGCAATTCCCTCTTTTCAAAAGGTTGCAGATTTTGTCGTTTCTTGTCTATTTTTTCCTCTTTCCCCGTCATTGTATAGATCTGGGTAGAGCCTCTTTCGGGATTTGCTTTTCTGTTGTCATATCGTAATTTATTTCTTCGTAGGTATGCTGCTTATTGCCTCATATGTAGTATCATGAGTATCTCTGCATCCATACTTTTATCTTGTTCTTTGTTTTCCTTATTTTTTTTCTGTCATTTTCATTTTTGTTTACTTCTCTTCCGTTTTCCTCTTCTTCTTTTTCTTTTTCTTCTTCTTCCTCTTCCTCTTCTTCTTCATCCTCAACTATGTTTGTACATTCAATCTTTGATTTAATAAAACATTGTCTATCCATGATAGACATGTTGAACAAAAAATTCTTGTATCTTTTCTCAATCTTGTATTACCTCAGCACACTGTGGATGGGTCGGAATGTTGCATGCAGCACATTTTCTGATTAGGTTTTGTGGATTGACTATGCTATACCAAACCTTACACAGTTTTTGCATGCTTTTGGCATTCTTTTTCCTAATGCATCAATTAGTATATTCACAAGATTCACCTTATTCATTTTCTTTGTCGGAATATGTTGGTTTATGTATATTTTCTTTATGAGTCTCTTGACCACTTGGATTTTATTTGGAACTTCTTCAATTATTTTCAAGATGTTTTCATTAGATTTGTTCCAGTTAAGAAATATATATATGATAGTATATATATATATATATATATATACAATATATATATATACTATATATATATATATATATATATATATATAGTATATATATATATATATATATATATATATATATATATATATGTGTGTGTGTATATATATATATATATGTATAGTATATATATATATATATATATATATATATATATATAATATATATATATATATATATATATATATACCATATATATATATATATATATATATATATATATATATATATATAGATATATATATATATATATTTATATATTATGTTCTTCTTTTATAATATATACATTTGACATGTTCTTCTAAGACAGCAAAAAGATTTTCAGTAGGATTTTTCCCATTAAGAATCAAAAACCAATTGACGTCCTATGCATTTTTATCTAATAAAAACATTATTCACCTGAATTAATTTTCCAACGCCAGATTAACTCTTTCTGCTCAATAAATCACTAGCAATGTCCAGCCCATAGTGTCATCAATCATTGAAAATTAATGACTGGTTGATAATTAACTCATTTCAGTTTCCTGGCTAATGAAGCGAAATAATTTTAATTATGTTCCGTCTCACAAATAGAAAAAAAAAAAATTATAAACATGTTTAAAATGAGAGCAAAATGCTATGATGATATTGATGATTAAATAATGATACTGATGATTAAGGTTTATATATATCTATTATCATTATTATTGTAGTGGATTCATTGTTGTTGACAGTGATATTGAAATTATTCTAGTGTGATATTAATTTAAAAATCATGGAAAAGATATTTCCCTTCCAGTTAAATAATAAAAGGGTACAAACTTTTTTAACAATAACTGTTTTTTTGTTCCCTGCTAAGCTAATTTATAGGAAATTAGATCACCTACTGAAAAAACATTTCATTGTTAAACCAAAAGTTTTAACCGTCCTAAAATTAAGTTCTATGCATGCTTTCCATTTAACTCATGACATTAAATTTGCACAAAAAGTTCACAGAAATCATTTAGGAAACATTTTCATGCCATAAACATAAAATTAACCCCTAAGAACCCTTTCACCATCGGTTCCCTCTTTACCTCGAAGGAGCGATTATCACCTTATATGCCTCTGGTGTTATTTATAAATATACTTGCCCTGAATGTTAACAGGGACCTATGTGGGATCCACCAGCAGACTCCTTAAGGTGCGTATCGATTCTCATCGTGTCACATATATCGATAATAAAGACTTCTGTACTTTAGGCCATACCACCAACCCAGCACGACTTTGTTATTCTAGAATCGCTCTTAATTAAAACAACTTGTTCCGTCGTTGAACACCCATACGTCTTCCTCCCCTCTGTATTTGTCTTCACTTGTGTTGTTTTATTTATGTTTTTATGTTTACGTTTAGTTTAACGGTGTCACTCCTCTAGGTCGGTCCTTAACTTCTTTGTTCTGTAACTGTTTACTGCTGCTTTCAATCTTTTGTCAATTTTTGCTTATTTTAATGTCATTTATCTTTCGTTTTAATGTATGTCCTTTTAAATAATTAACTTCCTTAATTTTAATGTGTATATTTTGTACACTTGTAAGAATAACTTTTTTAGCTTTTGCATTTCTGAGTTTTTAATTTTTAGGTTTTGTTTTTACAGTTTTACTAGGAAATTTATTTTTCATTTTAACAGCCTGATGATGTAATTAACTTGATAATTACGAAACGTTGCAATAAAGACAGCATGTACATCGTGTGTGTCCTCTTCCCTTCATGATGGTTATATATATATATATATATATATATATATATATATATATATATATATATATATATATATATATATACCTAATATATATATATATATATATATATATATATATATATATATATATATATATATATATATATGTATAATATATAAAGAGAGAGAGAGAGAGAGAGAAAGAGAGAGAAGAAAACAACATCGATAGATGTATAGATTACAGATTTTAAACCACCCAAGAATTACTACAAACTATCTTAGAAATGGGTATCATGAAAACGTCCAAATATTGATAATGTAAGAAATTGATATAAAAGAAAAGAATAAATTAAGGTATCCACTTGACAATATGTTTACAACATGATGCCACGCTACTAAGAAGGAAATATTTTGCCCTAGTAATTCTCTTTCATATTAAAAGTTCCTGTTCCGTGGCGTGGTTTGCGATGCCATTTGTTACTGGTGCTTTTTTTGTGTCCCGGGAAAGAGGAATGGCCCACTGTACTCCTGAAATAAATGAGGTCACCTCTTATTTAGAAAGCTCAGAAAGTTGTCCCGAAAACACAATATTTTGGCAACAATGCTGTCATGGAAAGGAGGACATTAGTTGATTGCGAAGAAAGTTTAGCTAGGCAGAATTCTACTCTCTCTCTCTCTCTCTCTCTCTCTCTCTCTCTCTCTCTCTCTCTCTCTCTCTCTCTCTCTCTCTCTCTCATCTATCAGAAATAAAAATTGAATATGTTTGAATAGAAAATATACTTATGTCCTGAATATTTAAATGTAGCGTAATAAAAACTCTTGTTGCTTCTAAAAAGCTTTGTTGACATTCCATATCTCCACGTTCCTATTAACGACTGAATTCAAAGCCCCTAACATGGTTGCTCAATCCCCTACCTATGGTTTCTGAAACAGGCAACAAACAGGTGTGGGTGTCAACACAGTTTCAAGACAATTGTGGCACTCACAGATTGCACTCCTAACATTGCATCGCGGCTTTTGCACTCTTTATTGATTTATGGAGATGTTTGGCTGTGAGTAAAAAAATGGCACAATTATCCACAAATAGGTAAAGTATCCTAAAGGTGTTATGCACCGATTGTCTTGGGATATAATATAGGAATTCCAGTTGGGTATTTTTATATCTCATTCTTTTATGATCTTTTTAAGGAGCAGAAACATTTTGGTCCTGCACCGAAATCAGAAGGTTATTTGATTTTCTTCAAAGCTGTCTCCAATCTTTTTGCGGGTTTATTTTCTGAGCATTCCGTCCCTAAAACCACTAACCCCTCCGCCCCCTTACCCCAGAAAACGTGTGTTCTTGACATGGTGTCCAAGCAAAAAGTAAACATTTCCAACATCCTAAAGCCATTTTAGTCACGGCAGATACCTTAAACACACATAATTTTAACCATTACTTATCAAAGATTTTTTAATGTTATGAACTTTAATGGCAAATCCTTTGTACATCTGGTACATCTGAATGTCTCCAAAAATCAAACAGTTTCTATAACCACAGGCATCACGCATAGAACCGCCCTAATCAAACTACCCTCGGATGAAGGATCAACGGGGCCTAATTAACCCGAAATTTACGCTGGGTCAGACTTTATTATGTGCCTTACAATTTCAAATTTGGGGGAGGGCGGGGGGCGGGGGACGGTGAGGATTGATGGCGTTCATATCTGCCAAGCACAGACTATAAGATGCATCTTTATTAGTCACACATTTTCCTCTAAATTACAGGTTGGTACTACGTTGTCTAGCTGGGAATATTCCCTAAAAAGGTTTTGACTCGAGTGGAGGAGAAAAGATTACTCTGTTGATTTACTGTTGATGGTTGTTTTAGAAATTTTTGTAAAAATTCATGCTTACTTTTATTTTTTTATTTATTATTATTTTTTTTTTTTTTTTTTTTTTTTTTTTACCAAATAAACTGACATGTAATTTGATTAGCGAATAGTATCTATTACCATTACCAATACTTTTACGTGTGAAGTGAACTTATGAAAGCAGTTTGTTTTCTACATTTGAAAAAGTGACTCTCTTTGTTTAGTAGTCCCGTGCTGAGATGCAATCTTTTGCATTTTCTATATTAACTTGTGTTTATTTTCAATGCAATATGAATATTTCAAAAAAATTGTATATGAAGCTTAAATTTAGCACGGTTACGAACCAAGATGCCGCATTCAGCTTAAATGCATTCCCTGCAGAACCGAATGGATGATATTATGATTAAAATTCTGATGAGATGACAACTTAATCATAATGAAGCGAAAGCAGTGAGTGACGAAGTAGCATTATAATGAGACATTGTTGCTATGCTCGTTAATCCCATGAAATAGCAGTGTGTGTGGATATGCAGGTTGGAAAGGGTCATCATATGCACAACAAAAGGAAATTTTTGCTTGATGATGAATAATATTGCCAGGTTAAGTAGAATGTTCTCCTTTGCAGGCTTTTGAGACATGGTACTCCATCATTAACCAAACAAAAACTTCTTTCAGTTTTCTTCTGAAGATTGAAAAAGAAACCCACAAATTCAATTTGTAACTTGTTTACTTCTAAGTAATTACATTTAGTTTTTCACTCCACACTCGAGTACTTTCAGCCCTTCTGTGGCCCATTCTCAAGAGATGTTGGGATGTTAGCCTGGGTCAAGGCCCAGCAGTCTTCTGGAACTTCTTCTCGTTGTGCTGTCATTTATGCGATGGCTGTTCTGGTTTTCTTGAGAGTTGCCAATCCCCTCTTGTCGCTCTGATATCCTGAGCTGATGGTCAATGGGATTCACCCTTGTGGTAAGGGTGTGGTCACGTAAGTCTGTTGGGCAGGAAACCTAATCTCCAGGTCAGCAGGGTCAATCTTAGCTTCTTTTAATATCAAAGCTCGGCTTATGGGATCTTCTGAGGTAAAACCTTTGTTTCCTTCAATTACTTTGATCTCTTCTGATAAGCGCACCTACTACTACCCTCGCTTGTGACTAATTTTGTTGCTTTTGTATATAAGCCTACTGTGTTTTTTGAAATCCATCCTATGGTCATTTTCCCAACAATGTCTAGCTATAGCACTCCCTGAGAGTTAAGCTGTACTGCCCTTCTATGTTCTTGGACTCTAGTCCTTATTCCCCTACCTGATTCCCCCACATACTGTCTCCACAATTATTGCAATTGATTATGTATACCCCCGCTACATCATCTGTATTTACTGTCTTTCTCCTTCCAATTTATTTTTACATACTTTGTTTTTTAAGGTATTATCATGTACCCACAGCAACATTACAACAGAAGTACATTTCAACAACTGTATGAAGTCGCTGGAACCCAAGCTGTTCATTATGCAAGAAGATATGAAACACAACTTTACAAAGCCAAAGCCATGAAAAAACAAGATCTGGTTTATAAGTGAATGTTGAAGAACAAAGTGTGTCCAAAAACATATGGCAGGATTGGAAGAAGACCCTGGAGTGGAGAAGGAAGCATTCAGCAGTTTTCAAGAAGGATACATCAAGGATCAGTTGCAAGAGCTTAGGGAGAAGAAAGAAGCTGCATTTGCTGGTGTAAGGAGTACACAAAACACACTTCAAGAGACCATAAGGGGTGAGTGGTACAAAAAAGTTGTTGGGCAGGTCAACAGTAGAGTAAACTTTGATACAATCGTAACATGGTCAACATTAAAAATAAGTTTTGAGAGTTTATTTAGTAATTCGGTTTGGATAAAATTTAGCAATATGGTAATATAAAGAATATCTCAAGTAGATTATTGACTAGGATGAAACAGCAGCACTAGGGCTAGGATTAAATTTTTGTGCAGGGACTACAAACAATATTAACATAGAAGTTCAACAGCAAGATTAACTACCTTAATGTTGAACATCACAATGATTTAGCTCCTTTTCTCAGAGGAGTGATGATAGGGAGTAATGAAAGCAAACTTGGAGATTATCTTGCCAAGGAGATTTAGTATCGCTCTGAAGGGATAAAAAGCTACAAAGATATTAGAATTATGAAAGCTGACAAAGGGGTAGTATTGTCATCATGAATAGCTCAGATATAGGGTTAAAATGTACAGGCTACTAGAGTGATGAAACTACTTATGCTAAAATAGAGAAATCCTCCACAATCCAAAAGCTTCAGAATACCTTTAAATCAGAATGTGAAAAAAAAATAATCATAGACTAGGTAATGGGAAGGACATGCTATGCACTAAATTATTCTCAAGTAAATTACCTGAGCTTGCATATATATATGGCAGCCCCAAAATACACAAGGAGGGCTGCCCTCTACGCCCTATTGTTTCTAGTAGGAAATCTCCTAACAAAAACTTAGCTGTGTGGTTAGCTGGAGAACTAGGAATATACTTAGGTATATTTTCAGAATCCCATATTAAAACATTCAGTAGATTTCATAGACAAAGTTAAGAAAAAGAATATAAAGGGACACATGGTTAGTTTTGATGTAGTAGCATTATTCACCAATGTCCCCTTAGATAAAGTATTATAATTCCTACAGACTAAACATAATGAGGGTATTTTCAATCCAAACATCGAAATAGGCGTCTTCCTTGAGTTGATCAAGTTGTGTCAGTGATACTTATTTCACGTTTGAGGGACATGTTTACAAACAGAAATATGGAGTAGCTCTGGGTCCTCATTATCACCTATACTCGCTAACATCTATATGGAATATTTCGAAACTATCTAGTTCCTAATGTGAATGTCCCTAACTTAAAACTGCAAGGATGGTGGAGATACGTGGATGATATTTTTGCTATTCTGCAAGGGGATGGAAATAAAATAGAAACTTTTCTAGATGAGCTCAATAAGTTTGATAACATATCCAGTTCACTTTAGAGAAAAGTAACAATAATAAACTGCCCTTTTTAGACATACTCATAGAAAGAAAAGAAACAGGATATGAATTCAGCACATATAGAAAGCCCACACATACAAACTCATATATTCATTTCTTCTCTTTTCATAGTCATGATATAAAAATAGGGGTTTCTAACAGGTTTATTTCTTAGGGCAATGAGAACGTGTGACCCTTGCAAGATAGAGCAAGAAATAAAATTACATCGATAAAAAGCTTCGATGCATTAAGCATACCCGGAAATGGTTCAGAAAAAAGGGCACTCACCAAAGCTAGAAAAATATTTTACAGAGCGAATGTAGAGAGTACATGGAATAAAGAAAACAAGAAAATAGTTGCCCTCCCTTTTATGCCTAAAATGAAACAAATCACGTCAAAAATGAAAGAAAGTCAATATAAATTTGTATATACCTTTGATAATACCCTTAAAAAACAAAGTATGTAAAAATAAATTGGAAGGAAGAAGACAGTAATACAGATGATGTAGCGGGGGTATACATAATCAATTGCAATAATTGTGGAGACAGATATGTGGGGGAATCAGGTAGTGGGAATAAGGACTAGAGTCCAAGAACATAGAAGGGCAGTACAGCTTAACTCTCGGGGAGTGCTTATAGCTAGACATTGTTGGGAAAATGACCATAGGATGGATTTCAAAAACAGTAGGCTTATATACAAAAGCAACAAAATTAGTCACAGGAGGGTAGTAGAAGGTGCGCTTATCAGAGAGATCAAAGTAATTGAAGGAAAGAACAAAGGTTTTACCTCAGAAGATCCCATAAGCCGAGCTTTGATATTAAAAGAAGCTAAGATTGACCCTGCTGACCTGGAGATTAGGTTTCCTGCCCAACAGACTTACGGTGACCACACCCTTACCACAAGTGTGAATCCCATTGACCATCAGCTCAGGATATCAGAGCGACAAGAGGGGATTGGCAACTCCTCAGGAAAACCAGAACAGCCATCGCATAAATGACAGCACAACGAGAAGAAGTTCCAGAAGACTGCTGGGCCTTGACCCAGGCTAACATCCCAACATCTCTTGAGAATGGGCCACAGAAGGGCCTGAAAGTACTCGAGTGTGGAGTAAAACTAAATGTAATTACTTAGAAGTAAAACAAGTTACAAATTGA
>NC_087200.1:214499890-214504417 GCF_015104395.2 Macrobrachium nipponense
AAGTCTTGATAGAAAGTGACTGGTTATTCCTGAATATTATTTGTAGCTACTTGAGAATATTACTTTAATTTACTGTTGAATAAAGATCTTAGACTTACAAAAATATTAACAGTTATGAATAAAAGCTTGGGTTACAAATGCCACCATTATTGTCATTTTAGTTTTCACGGCCTTTCTAGGTTAGTATCCCTGAGTCTACGTGAACAGGGCTGCCACCTGTCTCCTGAGGAACTGACCTATACTATATTATTGGCTCTGGGTTCCAACACTCGCTCAGTTACGGAGTTATCCATGCTGTGGCCAAAGTGCACTATTCTAGAGGAAGTCCCCCTCGAGGTTTGTACACCCAGTCCTTTCCAGTTTCCTCCTGAGGTCCTGCGGGATTTACCCTGCTCTCGCCGGGATGATAGGTAGTGCTTACAAATCATTTTTTTCAAGTCACTGAAAAATCTTGTAAACCGTTTTGGAATCGTAAACTCTGGAGCACTCGGCGATAATGACGTTTAAATTCTCCATAAGATCAAATCAGAGTCTCTCATTCAGGATATTGTAAGGAGACGTCGATAGATCTTGGAAGCCAGACTTCTCGACGGTTACGTGAATGGATTCTGCTCCACTATACTACTCCGGTTGACATTTATCACGATTTCATTCATAAAGGTGGTGGTCTCTCCGTTTGGATAAGATGGCTTCTCTCTCTCTCTCTCTCTCTCTCTCTTTCTCTCTCTCTCTCTCTCTCTCTCTCTCTCTCTCTCTCTCTCTTTGTGGGAGAAAATCCAACTCCGAAACATTAACTAACTTCCAACTTCCTCCTCTCCGTACCTCTCTCACTCGCAGTTATTTTTATAATTTTACTGCAAACACCTTTTAAAAATAGATAGAGAGAGAGAGAGAGAGAGAGAGAGAGAGAGAGAGAGAGAGAGAGAGAGAGAGAGAGACCTACCTGTGACGGAACCACAAAATAAACTATTAACTTTATTCCCAGATGAGTGGAAATGTTCTATTCTTTGCTTAGTTTTCACTCTAGTAGGGTGACGCTACATATGTCGCATTTGTTACGCAGTATATTCTTCTTGTGTCTTTTTCAATTATTATTATTCAGAAATTAAACCCGTATTCATATGGAATGATTCTTAGCAGTCACTTGTATTTTAATATTATTATTATTATTATTATTATTATTATATAATTATTATTATCATTATTATTATTATATATATATATATATATATTTTTTTTTTTTTTTTTTTTTTTGCTCTATCACAGTCCTCCAATTCAACTGGGTGGTATTTTTATAGTGTGGGGTTCCGGGTTGCATCCTGCCTCCTTAGGAGTCCATCACTTTTCTTACTATGAGTGCCGTTTCTAGGATCACACTCTTCTGCATGAGGCCCGAAGCTACTTCAGCCTCTAGTTTTTTCTAGGTTCCTTTTCAGGATCTTGGGATTGTGCCTAGTGCTCCTATGATTATGGGTACGATTTCCACTGGCATATCCCATATCCTTTATTTATATTTTCAGATCTTGATACTTATCCATTTTTTCCCTCTCTTTCTCTTCAACTCTGGTGTCCCATGGTATTGCGACATCAATAAGTGATACTTTCTTCTTGACTTTGTCAATCAACGTCACGTCTGGTCTATTTGCAACGTATCACCCTATCCGTTCTGATACCATAGTCCCAGAGGATCTTTGCCTGATCGTTTTCTATCATCCCTCCCAGGTTGGTGCTCGTACCATTATTACAGCAAGGTAGCTGATGTTTCTTGCACAGGCTCCAGTGGAGGGCTTTTGCCACTGAATCATGCCTCTTTTTGTACTGGTTTCTGTGCAAGTGCCCGTGCATTCGCTTGCTATGTGGTTTATGATTTCATTTTTCGTATTGCACTTCCTACATATGGGAGAGATGTTTATTTCCATGTATCGTTCTTTTGAACATATCTGGTTCTTAGGGCCTGATCTTTGTGCCGCTGTTATCATTCCTTCAGTTTCCTTCTTTAGCTCTCCCCTCTGTAGCCATTGCCATGTGTCATCGCTGGCTAGTTCTTTAGTCTGTCTCGTGTATTGTCCGTGCATTGGTTTGGTGTGCCAGTCCTCTGTTCTGTCTGTCATTCTCCTGTTTTCTGTATATTTCTGGGTCTTCGTCTACTTTTATTAGTCCTTCTTCCCCATGCACTCTTTAACCATTCGTCTTCACTGGTTTTCAGATATTGCCCTAGTGCTCTGTCTCCGGTGTTGACGCAGTCCTCTATACGTAGTAGCCCTCTCCCTCCTTCCTTTCGTGTTATGTATAGTCTGTCCGTATTTGCTCTTGGGTGTAGTGCTTTGTGTATTGTCATATGTTTCCTGGTTTTCTGATCTATGCAGCGGAGTTCTGCCTTCGTCCATTCCACTATTCCTGCGCTGTATCTTATTACTGGCACTGCCCATGTGTTTATGGCTTTTATCTATCATTTCGCGTTGAGTTTTTGACTTGAGTATCTCCTGAGTCTCTGCATATATTCTTTCTTGATCGTGTCCTTCATCTCTTGGTGTTTTATATCCCCTCCTTCCATTATTCCCAGGTATTTGTATCCTGTCTTATCTATGTGTTTGATGTTGCTCCCATCTGGTAGCTTTATCCCTTCAGTTTTCGTTACTTTGCCTTCTTGTATGTTGACTAGGGCGCATTTTTCTATTCCAAACTCCATCCTGATGTCCCCAGATACAATCCTTACAGTCTGGATTAGGGTATCTATTTCTTTGATGCTCTTACCATACAGCTTGAATGTCGTCCATGAACATCAGATGGTTGATTCTGTTGCCTCTTTCTTGAGTTGGTACCTGGCATCCATCTTCTGTAGTACTTTTGTCATGGAATCATGGCTACTACGAGAGTAGTGGGGACGTGAGTCGCCCTGGAAGATCCCTCTCCTGATATTAACCTCTGCTAGTCTTTTTCCAGAGCTTGTAAGTATTGTATTCCAGTTGCGCATTGTATTTTTGAGAAGCTGATGGTGTTTTTCACCTCTGCCCCACATATTTTCAGGCATTCTATTAGCCATGTGTGTGGTATCATGTCGAAGGCTTTCTTATAGTCCTATCCATGCCATGCTTAGGTTGGTTTTTCCTTCTCCTACTGTTCTTCATTACCATTTTGTCTATACAAAAAAAATAACTATATAAGATTTCTAATGTGAGTTTGATTATTCAGTTCAACACCTGCAACGCTGAAGTCAAATGCACTTTGGAATAATGTCTTGCCATAAGAATATTATTAAAGGGAATTGTCACTACATCTGGAACTGGACAAAAACCTCCAGTAATTTGGGGCGAAAGATTTTAGCATTCATGCTTCACTGAGGCTCAAAAGGTGAGATCACCTGTTCTGTTCCCTTCCCATTGTTTTCCCTTCCCGAGGGGAGGAAGCAACGAGAAAACGTCGACCGTTAATCTTCCTTTATCTCCCTGAATCTCTCTCTCTCTCTCTCTCTCTCTCTCTCTCTCTCTCTCTCTCTCTCTCTCTTACTCACTCGGAATTTTTACTGTCTTAACTTATTAAATTTACCATCGGTTGATTTACCATCGGTTGATTTACCATCGACTTATAGATAGAAAATATGTGTAATTGGAACTCCTCATATTCATATTTGGATAAGACCAACCATCATAGACACATAAAATAAGTAACGCTATTATTAGACAAAATTTGTGAGGATTAGAATTAACATTAATACGAAAAAAAAATATATCGATGAAGAAATCTGAAGCAGAATTTTCTCAAGTAAAACCCTTTGTAATATTTTGACATCGTGGTCGTACATAGCAAACAATATAGATTTTTTTTAATAGTATGAAATTCTTCATAATTCTTTGCACACCTCCTCAGGTTATAAGGCACGATGAGCCTCAAATAGAGAACTAATTATTGACATTAATATTTGAAAAATAATATGTAATTATCCAGTAAGTAAGATGATTATTGAAAATGATTAGAAAATGTAATCATATTATTTATTGAGTCATATAAATGCTTCTCGGTAAGGTTTATTATCTTTTCTGATAATAGTTCATATATTACAATATTGTTGTCATGTCTGTCATTAATACTAAATAACCGGACGAAGAAAGTATATTTGGTACAATATGATACTTTGTTTTCTTTTCGTTATTTATACTGACCAAACTAACAATGACGTAGCTTAACTGAATAAAAATTAAAGTCAGGATCTGCCAACCTCAGTATCTTACGAATCAGCTGACATAAGAGTAATATTTTCACAAGTAATAACCAGTATGATAAGAGGAAAGAGTTACGGACCAAGTGCACTTTCCCTGACATATTATTACAACGATAATTCTCGTCGCCATCTCGACACTAATCAAAATGAAAAACGGGGCGGAAGCAGGTATAAACGTTTTGTCTTTGACAAATGGGACTTCATAAGAATTTTGGCTGCTTTAATTATTTCTCGTATGAGGATTCCTAACTATGATTTTCTGAAGTTTGAAGTATTAATGTATTTATAATGGGACAATAATTGGTAAA
>NC_087200.1:214504917-214517417 GCF_015104395.2 Macrobrachium nipponense
TACCTTCGTACCGACTTCCTATGAAATTTCAGAATGAGATAACAGAGGAAGTAGGTAAAATGTTAAAAGAAGGAGTCATTAAGAAATCAAACAGCCCTTATAATTTTCCGTTAATAGTAGTACCGAAAAAAGATCGAACTTGGCGGATATGCGTAGATTTTCGTCGTTTAATGAAGAAACAATCCCTGACAGATTCCCAGTACCATGTACCGATGATATCCTATCCCTACTAGGTCAGAACAAATATTTCACAAGCTTAGACTTACTAAAAGGATTCATCAGATTCCGTTGGAACAAGAGAGTATCCCATACACTGCCTTCAGCACAGCCAGGGGGGACATTATGAATTTTTGCGTATGCCTTTTGGTTTACGTTGTGCTCCTATAACTTTTACTCGTATGATAAACATCGTGTTTGGAGACTTGTTAGGAGATATCCTACATGCCTACATGGACGACCTAGTAATCTTTTCCAACACATTAGAAGAACATTTACGTAAATTAGAGTTAGTGCTCACAAAGATTAAGGCAGCATAATTTAAGGGTAAAAAAGATAAGTAAGTGTGAATTTTTTAAAACAGAACTAGTCTATTTAGGTTTCACGGTTTCTAGTGAAGGTCTTAAAGTCGTCCATGATAAGTGTCGGCTATCCGTAACTTTTCCGATACCTACTAACGTCAAGGGAATACAGCAATTTTTAGGCTGTAGCGGCTACTATCGCCGCTTTATACGCAACTACTCAATCATAGCCGCTCCCCTATTCGATCTATAAAAAAAAAAGGGCGTAGACTTCGTATGGTCTGAAATGCATCAACAGGCGTTCGATAAATTGAAAGATGAACTGTGTAGTTTCTCCTATCTTGAAATTTCCTGACTTCGGTAAGGAATTTTTCATAGCAACAGACGCCTCAGACCTAGGAGGAGTAGGTGGGGTATTGCTTCAACAATATGATAAACAGTTTTTTCCCTATAGCTTTTATTCACGTAAACTGAGACCTTCCGAAAGTAAATATGCAGTAATAGACAAGGAAGGGCTCGCTATTGTTAATTCACTCGTGCATTTTAAATTCATAATATACGGTTATCCCGTCAAGGTTCTCACTGATCATAAGCCCCTAACCGACTTCTTTAAAGGCTTTAGTCACAGCCCCAAGCGAACTCGGTTGGCACATGATCATTCAGGGACTTTGGCGCGAGGATCGGGTATTTACCTGGGAAAGCAAATATCATTGCTGACGCATTATCACGCAACCCCTCTTCATCTTGTACCGAGCCATTAGCTGAATTAATAGATATCTCAACCTACATGCCCATTGTTAAAACTATATCTGAACAGGAAGATCTGGGCTGGAGTGCTGAACTATTACAGACGGAACAAAGAAAAGATCCGCAAATAGAAAAAATCATCATTGCGTTAAACGGAAATCCGAAGGAAAAGGAATACCTAAAGTATAAGCAGCAGAATTATATCATACAGGACAATATCCTGTGTAGATCCGTGACGAGGAAAACCCGCAACACACCGCAGTTGAATAACAAACCAGGTGGTGGTGCCTATCTCACTCATACCCACTGTCTTAAAATGGTTGCATGAAATCCACTGCACGGACACCCGGGTTATACCTTGATGTCACAGAAAGCCAAATCCTTATTTTATTGGCATAACGATGCTTACAGATATAAAAAAGCACATAGCAAATTGTCGCACTTGTAGAGAATACAAGGGCACACGAAGACACCTGTCAGCCTAGGGGCTTACCCCGTGCCAAATCAACCCTTTGAAAGAGTACATCTAGATTTATTAACAGGATTTTACGAGTCAGACAGAGGAAATAAGCACCTCCTAGTAATTATAGACGCCTTTGACTCGATATACAGAACTTATAGCGCTTAAAACAAAAACCGCGGTCGAGTGCGCTAGGAAGTTTTACGAGTGCTACATTTGTAAACATGGAATTCCCACATCATTATCTCAGACTCGGGCGGGGAGTTCAATAATCATTTCCTTAACTCCTTGTGCGAATTCCTTTGTATAAAGAAAATCAATACCATGATCTATCACCCAGAGTCTAATGGGCTAGTGGAAAGGGCAAATCGTAAGGTTTTAAACATTTTAAGGGTCACCTTAGGGGGGTGGGGGGGGGCAGACCCCAACTGGGACATTGCCATACCTGCGGTACTAAGCACACTTAATCACTCGTATCATGTGTCTATTAAAATGACACCGCACGAGGCACTGTACGGTATCCCGGCCCGAACGCCTTTCCACATCTTAAAGCCTACAACTAATTTATCAAATCCTCTGAAGGATGTTATGATGCAAGCATAAGTCGATATAATATAATTCGTAAGAATCTAGAAGAAGCACAAATAATAATGAAAAAAAATCATGATAAAATAGCTAAGCCAACTAGAACATATGCCGTGGGCGATCAGGTATACATACAAGTATACGTACGTAAAGTTTAAATTATAAACTGACACCTAAGTTTGAAGGCCCGTTTAACTTTTATTTTAGAAAATTTAACGGCCAATAGAGTTAGGGTTCAAAATGTATCCAAACCCACTGATGTGAGAATAGTCCCATTGGCACATATCAGAATCTAAAGAAAGGTAGATGGAGTGAGGAAAAAATGGTTGTATTTATGAAAACTTGTATAATAATTTATATTATATCTATTAATCATATTGTATGTAAACTATTCTTTACGCGAGTTATTACATATGTTTTACTCATTGCAGGTTTCAAAAATGAATCTGTTATTGTTAGGAGTGATATTGTGTATTCCAGACATCTTTGTTGTATGGAAAGAGCGCTAGGACGAAAGAAATAGAATTTAATCATGGCTCGATTATCGAGAGAATAAATGATGTATTCATCGTGTCAAGTAATATTGTTATAGAAGTAGATATGCATGCGATTTTCTTGCCTGAAGATGACGTCCTTAACTTAAAGAATGACCTGATGAGGTTTGCTATTTCCCTTAAGGAAATGCACGAACGTAATTTTCATGCTAACTCAGAGATTTCGCTAGCTCAAACACTAAGCGTCGCGGAAATGTTGTCTTATGACATACAAAATAAAACCGCCGAGGCAGAAGAACTCGCTCGTGACCTGCTGATGTGGTCTGTGCGGCACAATACTCTTGAACGCCGCAACCCGCTTATTCTGGCTGGACTAAACATCTTAGGATCAGTTGCGAATCTAGCTTAGGAATCTCAAATCGCCTTAAGATAAATAATCAAATAAAAGAATTGAGTTTTTGCAACACAAAACAGAATTGGCTTTATCTGAACTTCGCAGCCAGTTATCTTCGATCAATCAAATAATGAGTATCGTTAATGAACATTCAAATAATATCGATCAGGTCATGGAAGTTCAACATTTGCTGGCTACGTTAGCTTACTATAGTTCGAAAATAGATCATATCCGTGTGAAAATATCACATTTTATTGAAAAGTCAAAAGATTACGTAGAAGCAATTACGTTAGCAATAAAGGGTGTGTTATCTCCTCACCTCATGCCTATTAAAGATCTGACGTTAACTTTGGAAAACGGAAGGGAGAAACTAGGTTATATTCCTTTATTAGACGCCCATAAAGTAGAGTTCTATTATAGCCTAATATCAGTCAGCGTTGAAAATTATAGAATTATGATCACAATTCCTTTTGATTCTTCCGATGCTTGGCAATCATACAAAATAGCACTGTTTTCCTACTTTCATGACGAATAACTCAAATCCAGTAATATCCAATCTAACGGGGCATGTACTGATTTCTTTGGTTAGAAATCATTTAGAGTCATTAAAGACTTAGATAAACTCACTCACTGTTCAGAAGCCATGAATAATAAAATTTGTACAGCTGACTCTTTTGAATTCTATCCTATATCAACGGATTCATGTGAGTTAGGCATAGTGATAAACGGCTCTCTCTCTCATACAAGCGAAGGTTGTCTGGGGAAACTTTATCCCTTTTACGGTAATAAATTCAATTACAGGATGAATAATGGTTCCTGGATCCGTTATGATAAAGCCGGATACGACGTAGTGTGTCCGGACGGTACCACCGCCCATGCCCCTATCTTCGTAGCAACCGATGGTTATACGGGGACATCTACAAACTACACCGTCAGAGGGGTCAACACGATAATACGTGAGAAGGCGTATTTCGCGAACTACACGTGGGCATCCACAATCATCCCGTCACTACCTCTCCCATACAACGCGCGAGTGGCTCATCGTTTGACGCAACTGGCTGAGATGACCCACGCGTCACCGACTTATGCAGGTGGAGAAAATCTTCGCTACTACATTCTGCTAGCCGTGTTTCAGCGTGACGGCCATATTGGTTATCGCCGTCAACATCTTTGCTTGGCGTAGGCTGAGGCGTAAACAGAAGGATCTCCAAGGGAACGTATTGGCCCGTCTAGATGACGTACCCGTTAAACTCAAGTCGTTTGTGTTTAGGGCCGCCTGAACCTGGCCACTTCAGTTTGTGCCTAGGGAATTGTCTGGAATTGTGTTGTGTGTGAAAAGCGGTCCGTATGCTGGCAAAAATGTAGGACAAAGAAAGACTCACAACCTTTGCATTTGAACAGTTAAAGTATCTCCAGGCGCCTAATAAAGCATTATAGCCCAATATTATACATTAATATATTCCTAAAGGTATTTTTCGGGCACTAATAAATATATCAGCCCATATATTGCTTTTCTGCAGATTTCCAGAGTTATACTATTATGCCATTGTACAATTATATTTATCTATTACAAAGAGTGTCAAGTACTCTTTAACAATTATCCATGATCATGCTATAATCATTATTTAGTAACCATTATTCTTAAACAGGTTACCTGTTATCATATTAATCATGTATACATGTTAATCTTTTGATTTTTACCTTTTTATTATTTTTGGGTACCTAATCATTATTATTACCAAACATGGATCTATATTTTCCATGCATTTATCTTTGTTTATGAATATGTCAACAAGGGTATGTAACAGAACCTTTTTATGCATTTAATCACTTATTATGTTATACCTAGACGTATGTTACGAGCACGCTCCTATGAACAATGTTTAAAGTAATTTTTTTTGTTATTCAAGGCTTGAATAGTTAGCACTCCGAGCCTAATGTAATAAATACATTTATTAAATTTACAAGATCTGTAAATATAAACCCATGACCTGAGGTCATGGCATTATTAGGGAGGGTCCTACGTGACCACCAAAGCAGACCTAGATTACGCTATGCGCTGTCTGCAGTAGCCTGATCTAGCTCAGAGCTTTGTCAACATTTTTTATGTTTATGATAACTTTACACAACAACTTCCATGGGAAGCGGTTGACCTGTTAACCTACGCCGGAACTTGTAAACTTCCGAGCCGGCGGACTACGTATGTTTTTATATGAATTGCTGAGATAGCTAATGTTCCGCTATCGACGCGATGCTTTAGAATGGCAGTTCCGCGTCAACCATCAAACATATCGGTCTTCCGACCGAGCTGCATCTCCTAGTATGGAGTTACAGAATAAAGTTGTTTTTATCTTTGTTCAACTTGTCTGTTTGAATCATCTCCTTTAGTTAAGAAAGAACCAACTCTACTAAAGATATCCCAAGGAGATGAGAGGAACCAGAAATACTTACGAATGACATTCTTAAGGAGAACACAAAAAGTCTATCGCCAAGCGATGAGACTTACATATATATATATATAATATATATATATATATATATATATATATATATATATATATATATATATATATATATATATATATATATATATATATATATATATATATATATATATATATATATATATATCTATGAACTTACTTGATCACGAAGTATATAAAACGTGATGCTATGTATAAATAATGGTTTATTTACCACGAAGGAAAAAAATGAAAAAACGAGTTGGCCGAATAGGACCGAAAGTACTCGGCCAACACGTTTTTTCATTTTTTTTCCTCGTGGCAAATAAATCCTTTATATATATATATATATATATATATATATATATATATATATATATATATATATATATATATATATATATATATATATATATATATATATATATATATATATATATATATATATATATATATATATATATATATATATATATATATATATATATATATATATATATATATATATATATATTTAATCTCTACTATTAGGATGCAAGAATAAAGAGTTTATATTGCCACGAGGAATGTAAAACAACTGGATGGAAGATTCTTCTCCTTTACTCTAAAGGCCTGTCCACACTATGAAACATTGGTTTCAAAGTTTACGAAAAATTTTTGCAAACAGTTCGCAAACTGTTTACAAACTGTTTGCAATCTGTTTGCAAACTTTGTTTACGAACAATAATTCCTAATGTGGACAGGCCTTAAGGCGTCCTCAAACAAAACCGCTTCATAATACTTCTTTGTTAATTGTATAGTTTCATGACATTACAAACTTGCATCTCAAAGGATGCATCGCTGTAGCTCTTTCACTAATGGTAATACATTCTGAAATACCTTTGATTTTTCTCATCAGTTTAGAGTGGAGAGCTCTGTAGTGGTACATGTGACTTTACAGATTACCATAGCTGCAAACTATTTGGAAAACAAAAATTTTATGTAACAATGGAACTTGATTACAATATACTTGAAGGCTCTGAAGCACCTCTTCATTAGGAAACAAGATACGGAAGTGGAGACTCTTTATCTGTCGTGGTTATCCTCATTAGATATCTTCTACTCGTCGACAAATAATTCTCCCGTTAACCTCTGTAAAAGTAAAGAGTGTTTCAGTGGTACTGGATGTCTGAGATTAAAACTTAAATGAAAAATCTTTAATTTGAAACCTAGTTAAGGAGATTAAAAGTGCTTGTCGATGAATACAGGGTGAATGTGATAATTAGGATAAAGAAATGGTTATAGCCATCTACTAATCCTTTTCGTTTCTCTACGTTTCTATCTTTTACCTGTATTTTATTTCCACAGAAAAGGACATAATATGAAATTTTGGACTTTCATGTGTTATTTACTGGTAAAATGAGAAATCATCAAATTCACCGGCATATGTATTGGCATAATGCTATTCCAAATAATTATTAAATAGTTACCTTCTGTCTGGCCTTGCTCGAACGTCCCATCATTATCTTGTTAAATATTTGGACTGAGCAAATACAGTTATTCAAATCTAAAATATTGATTGAAAAACACTATATATTGCAGCCAAAACGTAGATGTTCATGGCAGTGGGTCTATGTAAAATCATAGGCGTTTGTAAATAAATACAAAATATTTTGTAATATAGATACATTATTCTAATTGATAATATAAACACAGGAATACGTTGTCATTCTGTAAAAATTACCTGCTATTAGTTTCCTCTTGTATTTCAAATAAAGATGATATTTTCTGTTATCGTTGCAAAATTCACTTTTGGAAAAGGATTAAAAAATTAAATGTTTCCTTTGTTTGGCCTCAGAAAAAATTAGAGCGAAGTCCCGCTTGAAAATGTGGGGTGGGAAAATTTAAAAATCTTTGAGGATAAAAATCTAAATGGTTGGTTTATGGCAAAAATATATTGTTAAAAAATACTTTCGAAACACAAATAAATGCCGGAATTTAAGGATACAGAACCAATCCTCGAATGAAAATAGTAGCTGGGAAACCTGAGAAATCTCTGTATATAAAAATGAAAATGGAGCGTTTCCGAAAAAATATTAAAAAATTGTTGAAAAATACTTGTGATACACAAATGGATGCCGGAATTTAACAAACGATTTTTGCATTTTCAAATCATTAACAGTGTTTTGTTGTGATTTGTATTGCCAGACAGAATGCAAAACTTTAGTCCGAAGTCTTATGGAGCAATTTTTTGGTAAGAAAATATTTTGTATTTATTTGCATTTATCCCAGTGAAAGAGAGAGAGAGAGAGAGTGAGAGAGAGAGAGAATGTTGTGTGACAGTTTGAATCACATAATGACAGGGAGGTCAAAGCATATATTTTCTATTGCCCTAAACAATAGAGAGAGAGAGAGAGAGAGAGAGAGAGAGAGAGAGAGAGAGAGAGAGAGAGAGAGAGAGAGAGACCAAATATACTAATACTATGCAAATCAGAAGACGAGTCAAGAATTTCCCCTTTCCCTGAAAGCTATTGAAAAATTGAAAAATATATCTCGAGGTTTTGGGAGAAAATTCTCCCGGCTTCCTCAGTATTCAGGAAGTATTTTCCTGATCAAATCTCGACCTTATTGTCTCACGTTGGGGGACTCTCTGAAAGAAAGTGGCTGGTTTTGAACACGGTTACGTTTGTCCAATATTTTCGCCAAAATCTTCAGTCATCTTTCTATTCAAGGGATTTTTCGTACATTTGAACCACACACACACTCAAACACACTCGCAATAATATATCATTATTAAAAAAATCAATATAGTTGTTTTGCTTTTTTTCTAATAAATACAATTTCCTTCGTGGCAAACAATGTTGGCTGTTGGTTTATTAAAACGTAAAAATTAGATCCTGTTTTTTGATTGGCTAAATGTTTTTCCCAGCACAACATTTAAAACTACAATATTTCACAATTTATATTAAGATTTTAGCGAATACTTTGATGTAATTCAAACTGAAAATTTTATCGAAATACTGGAAAGAGGATACGATGTTTTTTTTTTTATGATGATGCTGTATATTTATTCTAATATCGATATATTTCTTGTTCCTTAACTTACCCTAAAAAATGCGCAAGTAACATAAAGTGTTATTCCTGATGTGTTATTGGAAACCAACGTTATTTCTCCGTCTCAAATGACGATGTCTCTTTCTATCAAATTGTATATAGGCCTCAAAACAACCGTGTGTTGTCTCTAGTTATTAATTCGATCATTATCGTCATCTAAATCATGTATATATATATATATATATATATATATATATATATATATATATATATATATATATATATATATATATATATATATATATATATATATATATATATATATTGTATATATATATATATATATATATCTATATATATATATATATATATATATATATATATATATATATATATATATATATATATATATATATATATATATATATATATATATATACGAGTATATAGTGTGTGTGTGTGTGTGTGTGTATTACAAAGGTGTTACTTAAAATGTGCAACAGATTTATCTAAAAAGCTAAAATCTCTCTCTCTCTCTCTCTCTCTCTCTCTCTCTCTCTCTCTCTCTCTCTCTCTCTCTTTTCTCGTGTATATTACTATATACTGATTTTCCCAAAAGGAAGTCATTAAAACCTGCCGAAACTTCATTACGAATAGATAACGGATAGCATAATAAAAACATTACTGTACCTAGTAGAATTAATATAAAACAGTGAGCATAACACTAGTAATTTTTGTAACGCTTTGTGATCTTCACAGACACGATGTAATTGATTATTTCACCTTTTTGAAAATATTTCCCAAAACTGAATACAGTTGATTTTGCTACAACGGCATGCGAATATTTGGAACCAATAATTATTTTCAGGACAGTAAATCGTTCATATTGCTTTCAAAGATTTTGTTGCTATCACAAAGTAAATACTCTCCTTTGAACTAAATTTTTGAGTACTAGGTCATAGGGTATTCGTGGAACAATTAAAATATATTAAAATGCTATATGTACATTGTGAATGCCACTGAAAAATCCTTTCAGATACTAGAAATTCAATAGCTTTATCCTTTATTTTCAATGTCATAAAATGCATATTTCATTCTGAAGCAGTATCGCAGTATCGATCACTATACTAGAACAATTAATGTGAAAGCTTGAAAAAAAAAAAAAAATATTATCCATAATCTATTTCGAATTGAAACAAAAAAGGATTATTTATATTAAGTTCTGAAGAAAAAAGAAGTAATATCTATATTGAGCATTAACTTGTACAAATACAGTCGATCAGAAACTCTGTAAGTTTTGTCCGTACTTTTTTTTTTATTCTTACTTTGTTTTGCTATTAGTCTCAACAATACAAAAAATCCGGCTGAACAAAAAGGAAAGGTAAGATCTTTGCAAATATTCATTCCGCAGAATAACATTCTGCTGGAATATTTAGAAATAAAATTGCGAAGTACAGGGTGTATATCCCTGTATTTGCACATGAGATCAATTTGAGGAAGTGGTGGATAATGTTGAAGGAATGCTGTTAACAAGAGAAAAGTAATGCGAGGATATAAAATGACTTATTGTTTTAAGTGGTAGGACATAAATGATATCAGTGAAAACAGTAGATTTAGGTAGGTCACTAAACACCATAGTATCGAAAGTAACTGAGTTTTTCATATGATATGGGATGTAGCAATTGAAGTTTTCTTATGGAAAGCAGTGGAGAAATTGCAGAGAAATAGATGTTATGGAAATCAATAAATAAATGAAAGATATAGATAAAAGATAGTAGATACAATTCAAAGAACAAAACAATAATAGCGAATAAATAGATTAACTTCTGAAGTTCACTTACGTTCTGTCGTCTTGTGATTGAGGTACGACTTACGATAAAGTTACCTCTAGATTTTTATGAATTAATCTGCCCCTTGACTCTTGTATTAAGGATACCATGAACTCTCTCTTCTGCAAGTTTTAAAGAATATTATAAATTTTGGCCTAGAAAAAACCCAATACTCTTTTTTTTACTAGCAGAACGGCTACAAATTAATCAAATATTAACGAACAACAAAGGCGCAGCAAACACCTGTTCAGGAGACGAACGTAACGAATATGACTGATTTTTCCTGGGTGAACGTTATGAATTGGTCCAATCTGTAACACGCGATGAAAGAGTTTGATGTATCACGTCGGAGAGATGCTGATCTCTGCGTAGATCAGTTTTATATTCTTATTTTTTTTTTCTTTCATGAGTGGGGAGGGGTGGGGGCCATGTATGGGGTGGAATGGGAGGGTTTCTTTCGAGAATATGACAAGTAAGTCAGCGGTTGACCTTTCAAAACCTCGCTGTTTGATCATAAATCTCTCATTCCTCGATCTTCTTGGCCGTTTTTTTTTTTCTTTTTTTTAATATTAGGACTTTCACTTGAAAATTGCTATTTATATCATTACAATAATTGAACCATGAACAAAATGGGTATACCAATTAAAATGATACACAAATGATAAGGCAAATAGAACCTAAGATTTAAAAATAATACAACACAAAGATACATACATAGCAAATCCAAACGCGAAAAGTAGAGATAATGCAAAAAAAAAAAAAACAAGCAAATGCAATGCAACTTGTAAAAACAAAAATTTTAAAACGAAAATATCTAAAAACTCCATATTGAGTTTAGTAGAGCTATTCATGCTCCTTACCATTGTGGAGACTCAGTTGAGGGTTTTTAGTGTCTCCACACTGAAGAGGGACCATGACGCTACGAAACTATAAGTGGTTATGATTGAATTTGTTGTCCAATTCGTGGTGTTTGTTCAAGTCTCAAAGTTAATACTGTTTTGTTATAAAAATACAAAATAAACATTTGACGATTTTCATGATTTATCAGTAATTTCACCCTAATGATGGAGTACCATGTCTCGAAAGCCTGCAAAGGAGAACGTTCTACTTAGCCTTGGCAATATTATTCATCATCAAGCAAAGATTTCCTTTTGTTGTGCATATGATGACCCTTCCCAACCTGAGATGTAATGCTTTCAGTAACAACATTCACGTCCTAAAGAACAGAGATGACTGCATATCCACACACACTGCTATTTCATGGGATTAACGAAGCATAGCAACAATGTCACATTATAATGCTACTTCGTCACTGCTTTCGCTTCATTGTGATTAAGTTGTCATCTCAACAAAATATTAATCATAATATCATCCAGTCGGTTCTGCAGGGAATGCATTTATGCTGAATGCGACATCTTGGTTCGTAACCGTGCTAAATTTAAGCTTCATATGATATAATTTTTAAAAATATTCATATTGCATTGAAAATAAAAACACAAGTTAATATAGAAAATGGAAAGGATTGCATAGATGCTGGGAACTAGTAACAAAGACAGTCACTTTCAAATGTAGAAACTGCTTTCATAAGTTCACTTCACACGTAAATGTATTGGTAAATTTTTTGTGATTGCTAATATAGTGACCGGGCGAATAAAATGGCAGTATATACTTTTCGCTAATCAAATCCAAAAAAAAAAAATAAAATAAAATAAATAAATAAATAAATAAAGAAATGTAAGCATGAATTTTTACAAAACTTTCTAAAACAACCATCAACAGTAAATCAACAGAGTAATCTTTTCTCCTCCACTCGAGTCAAAACGTTTTTAGGGAATATTACCAGGTAGACAATGTAGTACCAACCTGTAATTTAGAGGAAAATGTGTGACTAATAAAGATGCATCTTATAGTCTGCGCTTGGCAGATATGAACGCCATCAATCCTCACCGTCCCCCGCCCTCCGACCCCCAACCCCCCG
>NC_087200.1:214522417-214529917 GCF_015104395.2 Macrobrachium nipponense
TTTTTTTTTTTTTTTGCCACTTGAAATTTTCTTGGTGTGATGTTTGCTTTATGGAATTTAGTTATCGAGGTAAAGAAATAATTCCACTGAAGAAATTCATTAGTACAATAGAAGAATAGGCAAAGATATGCCCAATGATACGACACTAAACCTCAAAGTATAAGTGAATAGAATATAAAAATATTAAAGAAGGCGTTTGTATTTTGTCAATATATTCCACGGGATAAAAGAGAATAAAAGACACTAGTAGCTCAATAACTTCGCCTTCCACGAGGTCTCTTCAAGAACTTTATAAAAACTAAACAGAATAATTATATACAGGAGAATCATAAATATTTTCTTCACTGGAAAAAAAATTAACTGAACAGTTATCAAAGTTAAAATTATGTTCTTTAGACCATAAAGAAATGGTCAAATTAGTAATTCAAAAATTTTAAGAAAGATAACTATTCAACTATTTGTTGACTGGTCATTTAAACCTTTCCTGTGGACACTGGAGGATGCTGGTACCTGCTGGAGTCAGGACAGTGGAAGATGGGCCTGGGACTTTTCCCTTGGGGCTTATTGGGAGGCCAAAGAGCTGCTCTGCGTGGATGCCATATCTAGACAGAATTTGGCACGTGGCCATTATTTGACACAGCTTTTCTGAAGGGGTAGGTTACAAACCTATACCAGCATCCCCTTCCCTCTGTAGCTTTTCTGTAACAGCTTGACAGATATAGATAAAATTTGGCACGTAGCCACCATTTGACACAATTTAGATAGTAGGGAAGGATACAAACCCATAACCCCTTCCTCTCCCCCATCGCTCTCTCTCTCTCTCTCTCTCTCTCTCTCTCTCTCTCTCTCTCTCTCTCTCTCTCATACGCAGGTTTCATAACTCTTCCGTACCTAGTTCACTTTAACATGAAAATAATGTCTTAATGTGTTAAAGTCCTTATTAATTAATCAAATAGATTCACTATCCCTCAAACCATATTTAAAGATGGATACTTTCAACTACAATGAGATTCAGGGTCTCTGTAACACGTTTTTTTGGACTTTGCTCCTTATCAAAGCACCGGATGTAGCTGAGAGTTGACATATGTATATTTTACAACCACACAAATTTTGTCAGCATTATCAATAACATTAACCCGAGAGTTTTAATTTGTATATAGTAAAAATTATCTAGCCGATGCCATGGCCAATGATTACGAGCCAACAGTCGAAAAACATTCATTACGTAAGCAAAGTAAACACCTTTTGAGGTATTGTTGCCCCGCCCATCCACCAGACAGAAACTCCATCGGCTCTGAAACCCAAAGACTTTATGAATGGCGGAATGATACATAGATGTGGGTGGGGTATCAGTGCTAGCGTAGTAATACTACTGTAGCAGTAGTACCGCAACAGCATAACAGTAATGTACATGAATTAAACGTTTAGGCCAACTGCTGGGATCCTTGAGGATCATTTAGCACTTCTTACAACTACTCGAGAAATTAGTTTTTATAGCCAGAAGTTAAATTTTCTAATCCAACAATTCCCATGATACCCTTCAGTGTTATCCTGAATTATAACGAGGCGAAAGTGGGTGGAGCCTCATGAAGTCATCATTCTGACGATAATTATTGGTGAAGGTTTAAAGCCAATATACGGTACCGGCTGTTTTTTTTTTCCAGTAAATAGGTAGATAGCCAATAAATAAAAATTGCTTGACATTGGATATAGCAGTTATCAAATCAAGCTTGTCTACTATGTTTTTGAAATTTACCAACTATTCCCTACATCTTGTCAATCTGATTGTGACCTATAAAGTAGACTGTAATTTCTTAGGAAATCTATTTTGGGAGTTAGACTAATAATCGTAGTGTTTTTGTATTTAATAACATATTTTGTTGGTTTGTTCATTATGACAATTATCAGTGGAGAGGTTCCAGAGTTCATATAGGTGTACTGCTTTGCTTGTATTTAAATTTGTATGTCATTGTTGCCAGAGGTTTAGCCTTCGTTACGTATAGCCATCGAGAAAGAGGGAAGAAATGCCGTGATAAGTTACGTACCGAGTGCGTTCGAAACCTTTTCCCTGAGTAAGTTGGCCCGTCTTCAAAAAAGGTCATTTTTACATTATAAGTACCAAATTTATTCAACCTACGTAATGCAGAATACAGTCAAAATTTATGTGTAGATATAATATGTATTCTGAATAAGCGTTATATTTATGAAATGCATAGATAAAAAGTTATTGCGAAAAAACCGTGTTACAGAGGCCCAGAATCTCATAGTAGTCGAACGTTATTCGAATATAGCCTTCATGGAGTGCCATTTTACCTATAGTTTAATTACATTTTGTTTACCTTAGCAACAAACTCTCTTCCAACTGACTGGTTTTTTGTGCAATGCGTTGTTCGAAAATATAAAAGTAAAATATAAATGGAAAAATGGCGCATAAATACGACGGACGAAGTAGGAGAAGGCAGATCATCAGTTAGTCACAGAGTAAGAGATTATCAGTTAGTCACAGAGTGAGAGATCATCAGTTAGTCACAGAGTAAGAGCTCATCAGTAAGAGCCACAGATCAGATTATCAGTGAGAGATCAGCAGCAGAGATCATCAGAGTGAGATAAGAGAAGAAGGACGAAGGATCAGAGAGAATAAGGCGCTCAAGAGAGTACGGTTGAATTCTGATCAAGTCATTGTCAGGAGTGGACGACCGAGTTATTTCGACGTAGAGCAAGACTTAAGAGAAGATACGATCTACAAGAGGTTAAGAGAAGTTCCTGCCCTTCGAGTGTCAAGAGTAGACATTATTTTCTGCAATTAGAGTTCTCCTTTTGTGAAGCCAACACTTCGAGTTGCAAAACTGGTCGGCAAGTACTTTCATTTCCTCACTGTTCCCCCAGTTCACGCATTTTAAGATTTGGCCTTTTTTATGTAAATAGGAGACACCATTCTGCATTTATCATTGTTAGTAAGCTATAAACCTTTGTTGTGTTAGTGTTTCTTTCTATATTCGTATCTCCAGTTTCAACTGTTGGTGTTGAATTCTTTTTGTTTATCATTATATCGATCCTGAAGCGGACCTCTCTCTCTCGGTTCAAAACATTGTGGTGACCTTCCCAGGATATTTTGACACGATAACAGATTGAAACTGGGAGAATATACAAAGAACTAGAATGAGTGAGATTGTGGAAGAGTTTATTGAGTCAGGTAAGCTCCTAGGTCTAGAGAGGAATGATCTCCGTGAGTATGTTGAAAAGAAAGAAAGAGAGAAGTATGAGAGAGATGAAAGAGCGGTTGAGAGAGAGGAAAGAGCAGGCGAGACGTAAGTGCAGCAAGCGAGAGAAGCAATGAAAATGCAGCAAGAGAAAGAGAGAGAAGTAATGAAAATGCAGCAAGAGAGAGAAATGTTGGTAATGCAGCAGGAGGAAAGAGAGAAAGAGCGCATGAGCAGGAAGAAAGTGAGAAAGAACGTATGCATGAGTGGGAAATTACTCGGTTAAGGGAAAGTACTCATAACAGTCGGAGAGGCGAGAATGAAAACGAAGCTGATACGTTAGGTATGAGTGTAGAGCTGAAATTAGTACCAAAGTTTGATGAGGAAGATGTAACAAAATATTTCATGTGTTTTGAGAAGTTAATTGAAAGAGTAGGTTCTCCTAAAGAAATGAGGACTTAATATTTACTGTCAGTTTTGAGTGGTAGGGCATTTACTGTGTATAGTTGCATGTGTAAGGAGGAATATGATAATTATGATACTGGTTAGTACCGGAGGCGAACCGTAAGAAATTTAGAAGTTTGAGAAAGGACTAAAATATTACGTATGTAGAATAGGATAGGAAGTTAGAATGGCTCTTTTTTGATTGGTTAACTTCTGCTAAAGTTGAGGATTTTGATAGTTTGAAGAACTTAGTGTTGTTAGAAAACTTCAAAGATATTGTATCCCTTGAGATTAAGCTTTATAGAGAGGATAGGCGAGAAGTATCTTTTGCAGGAGCAACTAGGCTAGCTGACAAATATAGTCTAACTCATGATTTGAGTTGAGTAGGAAGCGAAATGATCCTTCGTCTGGTAGAGTACAAAGCAGTAAAGGTTTCAGTCCTAGTAATAGCAATGTGAGTGAAAGTGACTATTCCTGTTATACATGTGGAAAACCTGGTCATACGTCTAAGATTTGTAAGGGTAAGGTGGCATCTAGTGGCTCAGAATAAACTTGTTTCTGATGTAATGTGAATGGGCATTTAGCGAGAAATTGTGCAGTAGAAAGGAAGGACGGTAAGAAACCAGTATCGCTAGTTAACCTTTCGTCAAGTAGGAATGATGTGATGAGAGAAACTAGGAAAATCTTTGGTGAATTTCTGTCAGAAGGCGTAGTTTCTTCTCTTGGAGGAGTATGTTCGAGAGAAGTGGTCTTGCTTCGAGACACAGGAGCTGCTGTCTCACTGATTAGGAGAGAGAGTGTGCCGAACAGGGCAGAAATCAACATGGAAGAAAAAGTCATGTTAGGTGGATTTCCTAACACACTTGTGTTCTTTGTCCTTTGTTGAAGTTGAATTTAGAAAGTCAGGTAGTGTCAGGAGAAGTGAAACTTGCTTGCAGTGGTTGACAGTTTGCCTGTTGATGGCATTGACATTATTATCAGTAATGACTTAGCTTTATCCAAGAATGTGAATCCTGTTGTGAGGGATATTCCAGTGCCTGAAATGGTAGTAACTAGGTCGGGTTTAGATACAGACATAGACTACGGACATAATTTGTTCATGGATTCGAATGAGTGGGAGTTTGTGGATTTAAACGAGAGCGAGTTCGTGGATTCGAACGAGAGTGAGTTCGTGGATTCGAATGAGAGTAAGTTCGTGGATTCAAACGATTGTGATAGAGGTGGCGAGATTGATCTTGGCATGAGTGTGGCTGAGAAACCAAACTCTATCGTTGACAGCGATAGCCAAACGGAAGGTGTAGCTGTCGAGAGTAACGTAGTAAATGTACCGGTATCTAGTACTAGTTACGGTGATGAATTAGGCTCTAACATTTTGAATAAGGATGAGCTAGTCAAGTTGCAGAGAGAGGATGAGACACTAACCCGAATTTTTGAGTGTAGGCTGGATGATGATCTCGATGATGTGTGTAAGGAAACTTTTTGTTTAAAGAACGAAGTTTTGTGTCGTTATGTTCGGCCTAAGTCAGGTAGTAAAGAGGAAATCATAGAACAATTGGCAGTTCCTAGGAAGCTTCGTGAGCTAGTTTTGAAGTTAGCACGTGATGAGCAAGGACATTTGGGAGTAAATAAAGCTTTCAAGTGTATTAGTAGGGCGTGCCTTTGGCCTTAAATGAAAAATGATGTGTAAAGAGGTATGTTTTAAGCTGTCATGAATATCAAATTGCCGGGAAACTGATTCAAGTAATTTCCAGAGTTCTGTTGTGTTATATTCCTTCGGTTGGCGAACATTTTGAGAATTTATTTATCAATAAGGTCGGACCTTTGTCTGTAAGTAAGGGTAGAGAACATTGCACAACTAATCTAGAGTATTATAAAAAACAATTTAAGAAATGCTTGGCAACTAGTGGAGGAGAACGGAAGCGCTAGCGGAAGTCAAGGGGAAACTAAAGGGAAACATGATCTTAGAGCAAAAGAGAGAAGTTTGAGTGTAAGAGAAAAAGTTTTAGTACTAGTCCAGATAGAATGTTCCGCTTTACCTCATAAGTTCAAAGGTCTTTTTTCAGTGTTAGAGGAGAGGGGAAATATACCTTATAGAATTAATATGGGTAAGAGTAGAGAAAAGTCAATGAATGTAAACTTGCTTCAGAATTATAAAGAACGCCCCGTACTTTGGCCACCGCCAGTGTTCTATGTGCCAGTGTTACTGAGATAAATTAGATTTGAGAAGACGTGAAAGGTGTTTTAGTATTTCAAAGTTTTAAGCAGAGTTCTGAAAACGGAGAAATTAAGAGGAAAGGATAATGTGATAGCTAATAGCAGAATTTTTTCTCCATTTTTGGGGGACGTGTCATGGTAATTGCTTTATAGCAAAGAAAGATAAAGGAAAGGAAAATGCATCTTCGAGAAGCTCTGCAACATGAAGTTTTTCGCACATGTGTTGGAGGTGCCTGTTCTCCTGATGGTTCTAGAATTGGCAGGAGTGTTGTGGAACTTGACAGGCGCCGACTTGACGTGAGGAACACCGCGATTTCTGATGCAATATTCCGTCGAGAATCTTCTAAATCATTCCCGTCGTCCTGGGAGCCTGTGACGCTGGCTGGTAGCCCCGCCCCCAGAATGGCGTATAAATACGACAGATGAAGTAGGAGAAGGCAGATCATCAGTTAGTCACAGAGTAAGAGATCATCAGTTAGTCACAGAGTAAGAGATCATCAGTTAGCCACAGAGTAAGAGATCATCAGTAAGAGCCACAGATCAGATTATCAGTGAGAGATCAGCAGCAGAGATCATCAGAGTGAGATAAGAGAAGAAGGACGAAGGATCAGAGAGAACAAGGCGATCGAGAGTGTTTGGTTGAATTCTGGTCAAGTCGTTGTCAAGAGTGGACGGCCGAGTTATTTCGATGTAGAGCAAGACTTCAGAGAAGAAACGTTCTGCAAGAGGTTTAGAGAAGTTCCTGCCCTTCCTGTATCAAGAGTTGACATTATTTTCTGCAATACGGAGGCAAGAAGGCGTCTACAATTAGAGTTCTCCTTTTGTGAAGCCATCGTTTCGAGTTGCAAAACTGGTCGGCAAGTACTTTCATTACCTCACTGTTCCCCCAGTTCAAGCATTATAAGATTTTGCCTTTCTTATGTAAATAGGAGACACCATTCTGCATTTATCTTTGTTAGTAAGCTTGTAAATAAACCTTTGTTGTGTTAGTGTTTCTTTCTACATTCGTATCCCCAGTTTCAACTGTTGTTGTTAAATTCTTTTTGTTTATCATTATATCGAACCTGAAGCGGACCTCTCTCTCTTGGTTCGTAACAAAGCTAATAATCCCTTGTTAACGAAAGAGCTTCCGGGGACACACTCTCTAACTACAAACTTCCAATATGTATGGAAACTGAATTTTCTGAAAATAACTGAGGTTTGACTGAGGTTTTAGAAGTTGCCTTCCAAGTGTTACGTCAAGTGTTTGCCATTTATTTATTTTTGTGTCATGCGAGTTATGCGATGCGGTCGGTCGTATTATAATGTTCTCTTAATAAAACCCCTTATTAATTCATTCAGTGAATGCAATTGACTGAAAAATTGATTATTAATTATTCAGAATCAATCTACAATTTGAAAGAGAAAAATTTAATACATTTAGTCTAGATTTAATTTCACTATCTTATTATCTAAAGATTTGAGTTGTATCTTAATATGATCTTTGAAAATCTATACTAATTAATTCCCTTGATATATTTGTTGGAATAGATAGTTAATTTGCTCTTTGGAATCACTCTAAAATTTTAAAGATGTAGAGTATTTCATTTAGAGTAGATGTAATTATTTTACGTAGTTATCCAAAGACCGCAGTTGTATCTTG
>NC_087200.1:214534917-214550381 GCF_015104395.2 Macrobrachium nipponense
AATGTGGGGAGAAAAGTTTGTGGCAAGATTCACCACCCCCACGAGCCGCTCGAACATGAATAACGGTAATTATGTTTTATTGCTCCGTGTACCCTTATATTTCATGCTACGTTAATGAAATTTTATTTTATTGTAACGCTAATTCTAATTTAGCATACTATTATGTTAAAACCCTCAATAAACTAAAATAAGGAAACAAACCATCGAGACTAGCCAGGGAGAAATTGAATTCAAAATTTTGTTAAAAATAGGTTAATAGTAATATCTGATATTCCTTTGCACGGGGAAAAATAGAAAAAATATATTTTTTTCAAAAACATATAATTCATTACTATATGTGTACGATTCAATCCCGCCCCGCCCCCATCAAAAAATAAACAATCAAAACTCGCCAGGTCAGCTGAGGAAAACTGAATTTAACACTTTTTCCAAAATTATATAAATTGTGATATGTAATATTTCTTTGCACACAGAGAAATTGCAATTATTTCAATGAAACTATCCCCATCCCCCCAAATTAAAGTGAACTAGGCGTATAGTGAAATGTCATCAGTTATGTTCATTTAAAAAAATTAGAAAAAAAACTTTAAATGCTTATAATCGATGATATTTTGTGAAATACAAGTGCATGATAAATTACGTCAATAATCTTAAAACTATTTCTCCAAAAACATATTATACATAAAAGCAAATTAAAATAATGGAAATATTCACAAATCACATAAAGCACATAATATAATGCAATGCATAAAAAAACATATGAGCATAAGTAAATGTACATACCATATGAAATGTAATCTGGTTATTCACCAACAAACCTGGTCTTCATATCTTGTTCATGCCTCGTCTGTTCCGAAGACCTTGTACTTCACGTCTTAGGACTGGGAGGAGGAGGAGGAGGAGGAGGAAGCTTTCCTGATGCTCCTACTGCTGCTTCAACTGACTTCGCTGTGGGGCCCGTTTAAGATGCCATGGTGGTGGACAAGTGCCAGTAAGTAGTATCAGGGAAGCATTGAGTCTTTATGCAGAGAGGTAAAGTATATATATTCTGCACGAAGCTCAATGATAAGTGGTGACCTTTCGAATGCCCTTCATAGAGCAAACATGGCACCTCTCCTTCCTTCTTCTGCTTCTTGTAGAAGTCTAGAGGTCACTAGTGGCTCTGGCACTCGCACAGTGCCACCAGGAGAAAGCAAGACGAGGCATGGGGTCATCGATCCTCGACTTCCCTTTTGGAGGTTCGTTTCGGGCATTCAACAAGGCACAGGCAGCACAGAACATCAACCAGAAGGTTCCAGTGGCAGGAGAGCATCAGCAGATGTACAAGGGTGACATAAGCAGCATCACCAGAAGTTCCATTGGCAGGAGGAGGCATCAGAAGATGTACCAAGGGGTGGACTGAAGCAGCAGAGCAAAGAGGCACTCAGGGACCAGCAGGATCATCCCGCAAAACAGTTGTAGCAGTAGACGCATCAGGGAGAAGGGCGAGATCATCAGCAGGAGGCCACTCATAACTCTGGATTGAATTCCATCAAACTGGTATATATGCTAATTCATGGAACCGTAAGAGGTTCAGTGTCTCTTGGTCTGTGGTAAACTCGCGATGCCAAATGGATGCACTTTGCAATCAATTTGCAGCAGAAAGTACATCATTAGTTTTCTTTGACCACTCACCGAGAATCATTCTCGCATGAAAATAGCTATAGGAAGCCTATGGCACTCGTTGATACTGGCACTCTCAGCAAGAAAACATCTGTCAGCTCATGCAATAAGGATGGGGGCAAGTCAGATCCGTAGACCATCTTTCATCCTCCTTATCAGCAATATTATCTTGCCTTGTGTTCTTGCTTCACTGGCGATACAAAGGGATCTCCTCCTAATCACTCTTATCACTTTCGATTTCGGTCATAAAATCGTCACTGCTATCGTGACTATTTGTGTCACTTTCCCACTCCACAGGTATCAAAAGGCTGTCTATCTCTTTAGGCATTAAATTACGCTTTTGGAACTTATGACCGATAAATAGAACTGAACTTGTTGGGAGTGATGAAAAAGCCCTCACAAGCTGGTATCTCCAAGTGCTCCTCACTCTTATAGAAATTGCTCAAATACACTTTGGTATTTTCAAAAACAATCCGTAACACCCTTGCAATAAAACCTAAAAAAAGTCTGACAATTGAAATAACGGCGTTATAGGTGTCTGCGTGGTTCGTGCTCGGAAAGGTCAACAAACTGTTCCAAGAAGTGACTGAAATCTTTCAGAATGGTGGCATCCAACAACAATGAGGTGCGAAGGTGTAAACACCAACTGCAGCCAATCAAGTGTCAGCTGATGATGTCATCAGTAACCAATGATGGCAAAAGACATTTTCCCGCTACCGATGAGCCTCGTCGAGATATTCTCCGCTTATGCACTGCTGTTGAAGAAATCTCGCCGCAGACTTTTTTAAAATTGTGGAATAAAAGAAGTTTACGCTCGTAATTAACGGTAAATGTAATTCAGCCAAACAGTTATGACACACTTGACATAAATATTCCACCTTTAAAATGTTTAAAGAATTTCCCATCCATTTCATCATCCCTGTAGAAACAAAAAATTCAATTATAAATTAAATGTAAATCAGCCGAGCAATTAATGAAACACCTGACGACTATTTCAGGCATTTATTTATCCCTCAGTGACCTTTAGGACCTGAGAAGAGATTTTGGCCAGGATTAACTTCTTTTTTTTGAGACTTAAGCTTTTGGTACAATGTGCTTATATTGAAAGGCGATTACAACTTAGTTGTAAATAAACAGTTAAGTTAATATTGAAACAATTATTTAGCATTTACATACAGCTGTGTTTATAATTCTGTAAAGATTTATATCCATCCATATTTGAAAATAATGTACAAAATCCTATTGTGTGGAAAGAGTGTATTATAATAATGCATGTAATCAGAAGTATGCATAAATGGTATGTGAATACTGTCTATGCATATTGGAATGTAATAATAATAAAAAAAAACTGCAAGTATCCTTATTCTTCAGATACTACATTCAACAATGTGTCATGGATACCCACCAAACATTAACACACACACACACACACACACACATAAAACTCGGAACAGCAAATATTTTCCCTAGTCATGGAAAGGCCTCGTACACAGAATAATCATGAAAGACAGAAGAACTAAAGTAGAAGAATAAGAACTAAGATTGTTAATCCGAGAATTTACCTGACCACCCAAAACTAAACATCATCGCCTGAATATCGCCTAAGAACTATCTAGTAAATGTACCTGAATTTGTCAGATATAAGTTCGATTTTCTTTTAATTCCACCCAAGCTTGGAAATTACTGAAATATTACCAGTGACCAAAACATTGAGAAAAACGAAAATTAAAAATTCTGATAAATATGGCTCCAACTTCCGGATTTTCAGTGACCTTTCTCATCCTGCCAGCAATCCTACTTGATTGCCTGGTTAGTATGAATTATTTCACATATGAATAAAAGATCATATTAATATTTCGCAATCATTATTATTGATATTATTCATATTGACCAAGCCCACCAAAGGGGCAGGTGACTTGCAATTCAAGCTTCCAACGAATATGGTGTTGATGAGAAAGGAGCAACAGAAGGTCACTGGAAATACCATAAGAAGAGGTCAGTTACCAAAAAAGGAAAGCAAATGAATCAATTAATAAACAGATAGAAAAAATTGTAATGATTAAAATATACGAATAATTTGCTATTTCTGAAATTGGAAATATGCTGTGATATGTCATGAAATGATACAGATATGAAAAGTGAACTACTGAGTGCAAGATGACATATGAAAGGAAATGACATATCGTGAAGATCTGATGCAACAGAGACCATGTGACATAGAAAATATATGAATAGAATAAGCGACATATAAAGCAATTTCACATTTCCTGAAAGGAAAATGATTCATTCCAACTCGGCGATAGAAACGCGTTCTCTGCCCGTTCGGTATTTTCCATGAATATTTGATGGCCTCGTATCCGGACTCAGTTCTCATATCCGGAATCATGAAGGTCCTGCCCTGTACAGCGGATATTGATGCTTAGGTGAAATAAACGATAGAAACAATAAGTTTTAAATGTCGATACAGAGTCAAATCAACAAGTCCATTTACGCGGAAGAAAAAATCGATATAAATGAGAAGCATTAGTACCGTTCATCACTCATTTAAAATCGATGGGATCTGTATAATAAAGTTAGATTATATATTAGGTTTATAAAGTAAATTTTCTGTGATTAGAATCACCAACACTATAATGTGAATAGGAAATTGCCATTTTATAAATTTAAAAATTGCACTAACCCTCTCTCTCTCTCTATGTTTCTTGATTGCTCTCTGTTGACTTTGATGTCCTGTTGATGGACGTCGCTAAACCGATATAGACAAATCAGACTTTCATAGAAACACTTTGGCGGCAAACACCTCTTCTTCGCATTCGTGGTCAGGTTACAGCTGATAAGCTTCTGAAATGGAGTGTAAACTTTCCTTTAACTATTTATTTCCCTAAGGGTATTTTTCTATCATCTTTCTTACCATATTTAGTCAATTTTATTTCTTGAGACCAACCTATCCTTAATTTTTTAAGGGACATTAATAAAGAATAATTAAAGATTGTAAGAGAGAGACAGAGAGAGAGAGAGAGAGAGAGAGAGAGAGAGAGAGAGAGAGAGAGAGAGAGAGAGAGAGAGAGAGAGAGAGAGAGAGAGAGAGAGAGATCCCAAAATATCTCACTAGTTCAGTGAATCTCATTATCTTCGAATTTCCCTCAGCGTAAAAGACCCAAAGTCAATTTCGTTTCGGTGAAATCAAGAATCAAGTTTCCCTCGAAGTTCTTTATGAATTTCCAGATGATGTTCCGTTTAACAGTTAATCCTTCAAGTCTCTTTGTCTCTCATTCTTTTCGCTATTTCCTAAAGTCCATCTGCTGATTTGAAAGCTTTCAAGTTATATTGTTCGAGAAGGGAATAAACAAAAATATCTAGTTTACATTTCATCTGATATATGTAGACTATTGTTATTAAATGCAAGACAATAAATTTCTTGGTTTCCAAGAGCCTCGTGTAAAACTTAGTGAAAGTTGGTCCTCAGGCCTTTTCCATTAGAAATAAAAATAATTGTGCAACTAAAGAAAATTATGTCAACACATGAGATATCAAAGTTACTAAAAACAGCTGATGAAGTGATTAATGTAACAATATGAATTTCTTTGTCAGCTGAGAGTACATCAAGTCTATGTAATAAATACTGAAATTTTTAAAATGGTAAAATACAATAGTTACTGAAATGGCATAAAATATTCTAATTGCCAATATATAGGACTTGTTTATAGTAGACTCTTCGTAAACCTTTACCTAAGCAAACTCTTAATACATGGAATCTTTTAAAATTAAATATTTAATGAAAAAATTCAGCTCGCTTCCTGTTATGAATTAATAACTGTGGCAATAAAAATTATTCTTGATAATAATACTATATTTCGCAGGAACAGTGGGCATTCTATGGTAAATAAATATATGATAAATAAGATAAGAGGTTGAAAAAGCCAAAGGAATATAGTTGTTTTTATTTTATATGTTCATGCAAGCGCTCTTTCTTCTTTGGATTGATATTCTAATTGACGTTATGTTCATATCTACTTAAATGTTTTATAAGCTGATACATACAGATAGAAATGTCAAAAAAAGATATTTTGAATGCTATCAGGAAACTGCAGAGAAATGCATCTGGTTACATATCTCAGGGAAACATGAGAGTGACATAACCCTTAACAGTTATTTAATTTTTTTTCTGGGAAAGGTTTTTAATTCTCTCAGGCTTACTTTGAAATGCAAGCCTCTTTCACAGTGGCGAAATAATTGTTTTGTAAACCAGATAAAAATAGAAGTAAGAATAAAAACAAGAGCTTGAGGAATAAAACATTATGAACACCTGATATCGTCCCATGAAACGAGTTCGGCCTATCATTGTTGACGTATATAACATAAGGAGCTTTTGTATTGATCTGGTGTGTTGTGGATGGGTGTGGGAGGTAGGGTGTATCGCCAAGGGTAGGGAGGGGAGGGGAGCCGAGTGTTTCAATCTCTGCATCAAGGATACTAAAGCTATCTGCAGGCGCGTGAGGCACAGACCAGATTTTTTTTATTTAAAAAAATTCTACAGGTAAGGGTATTTACAGCAAGAAAGGCATATGTTTCTGTTTCCGTCTCGTCCGATTACTTCTGGTGAGGTCAACATTGCTTGTTTTCTAGTTATTTCTGGATGCAATCTTCTGTAGCTCTAGAATTCGCTTTGTAGAATACATTAAAATAACAGTTTGAATAGGTTAATGTTTAAACATTGAAAAATATATAAACATCTCTGATTCACAGAAAGTTGTGATGTTATAAGAGAAACCTTTCTTAGGTTTTTGGCACTGTCAAGCAAAAACCTTTGTAATTACACAAACATTTGCAAGTGGAAATTACTATATATTTTAATATACTCGTAGCCGTGTAATCTATAAATAAATGGAACCTTTATGTTTTCTCAGATTTGTTTCCATTATTGTGAACATATAACATTTAAAATAGTCTAAATATTAATTTTACAAAAAATTATAAATACACATAAATCTTGGCTCTTCATAGTATGCGCGTTTTAAGATTATGAGAATATTATTTCCATGAGTTACATTTTCATTATATTCTTCATGAAGAACTTACGATATGAAATCATACATTATCAAAACACCTATATTCATTTGCTAAAATTTTTTTTTGAAAATGACATTACTAAGTAATGTTGGAGCTTTACTGGATATTATTATTATTATTATTATTATTATTATTATTATTATTTTTTTTTTTTTTTTGCTCTATCACAGGTCCGCCAATTCGACTGGGTGGTATTTATAGTGTGGGGTTCCGGGTTCCTTGCATCCTGCCTCCTTAGGAGTCCATCACTTTTCTTACTATGTGTGCCGTTTCTAGGATCACGTTCTTCTGCATGAGTCCTGGAGCTACTTCAGCCTCTAGTTTTTTCTAGATTCCTTTTCAGGGATCTTGGGATCGTGCCTAGTGCTCCTATGATTATGGGTACGATTTCCACTGGCATATCCCATCCTTCTTATTTCTATTTTCAGATCTTGATACTTATCCATTTTTCCCTCTCTTTCTCTTCAACTCTGGTGTCCTATGGTATTGCGACATCAATGAGTGATACTTTCTTCTTGACTTTGTCAATCAACGTCACGTCTGGTCTGTTTGCACGTATCACCCTATCCGTTCTGATACCATAGTCCCAGAGGATCTTTGCCTGATCGTTTTCTATCACTCCTTCAGGTTCGTGCTCGTACCACTTATTACTGCAAGGTAGCTGATGTTTCTTGCACAGGCTCCAGTGGAGGACTTTTGCCACTGAATCATGCCTCTTTTTTGTACTGGTTCTGTGCAAGTGCCGGGCATTCACTTGCTATGTGGTTTTATGGTTTCATTTTTCGTATTGCACTTCCTACATATGGGAGAGATGTTATTTCCGTCTATCGTACTTTGAACATATCTGGTTCTTAGGGCCTGATCTTGTGCCGCTGTTATCATTCCTTCAGTTTCCTTCTTTAGCTCTCCCCTCTGTAGCCATTGCCAAATGTCATCGCTGCTAGTTCTTTAGTCTGTCTCATGTATTTGTCCGTGCATTGGTTTGTTGTGCCAGTACCTCTGTTCTTTCTGTCTTTCTCCTCCGTCTCTGTATATTTTCTGGGTCTTCGTCTACTTTTATTAGTCCTTCTTCCCATGTACTCTTTAGCCACTCGTCTCACTGGTTTTTAGATATTGCCCCAGTGCTCTGTTTTCGATGTTGACGCAGTCCTCTATACTTAGTAGTCCTCTCCCTCCCTTCCTTTCGTGTTATGTATAGTCTGTCCGTATTTGCTCTTGGGTTGTAGTGCTTTGTGTATTGTCATTTGTTTCCTGGTTTTCTGATCTATGCTGCGGAGTTCTGCCTTCGTCCACTCCACTATTCCTGCGCTGTATCTGATTACTGGCACTGCCCATGTGTTTTATGGCTTTTATCATATTTCCGGCGTTGAGTTTTGACTTGAGTATCGCCTTGAGTCTCTGCATATATTCTTTCCTGATCGTGTCCTTCATCTCTTGGTGTTTTATATCTCCTCCTTCCATTATTCCCAGGTATTTGTATCCGTCTCATCTATGTGTTTGATGTTGCTCCCATCTTGTAGCTTTATCCCTTCAGTGCTCGTTACTTTGCCTTTTTGTATGTTGACTAAGGCGCATTTTTTCTATTCCAAACTCCATCCTGATGTCCCTAGATACAATCCTTACAGTCTGATTAGGGTATCTATTTCCTTGATGCTCTTACCATACAGCTTGATGTCGTCCATGAACATCAGATGGTTGATTTTGTTGCCTGTTTTCTTGAGTTGGTACCCGGCATCCATCTTCTGTAGTACTTTTGTCATGGGAATCATGGCTACTACGAAGAGTAGTGGGGACAGTGAGTCGCCCTGGAAGATCCCTCTCCTGATATTAACCTCTGCTAGTCTTATTCCAGAGCTTGTAAGTATTGTCTTCCAGTTGCGCATTGTATGTTTTTGAGGAAGCTGATGGTATTTTCCTCTGCCCCATATATTTTCAGGATTCTATTAGCCATGTGTGTGGTATCATGTCGAAGGCTTTCTTATAGTCTATCCATGCCATGCTTAGGTTGGTTTTCCTTCTCCTACTGTTCTTCATTACCATTTTGTCTATCAGGAGCTGGTCTTTTGTGCCCCTACACTTCTTCGCAGCCTTTCTGTTGGTGGGGGATGGTGTTTGTCTCCTCTAGGTAGTTGTATAGCCTTTCACTGATGTTAGTACTTCCACATTATTGGTAGGCAGGTGATAGGCTGTAGTTACTGGCTATATTCCCTTACTCTTGTCTTTTTGTACTAAGGATGTTCTTCCTGTGGTCATCCATTTGGGTGCTTGGTGATTTGAGATACAATGCTGGAGTTGTTCTGCTATTCGTGGGTGTAGGGCCTTGAAGTTTTTTGAGCCAGTATCCATGGACTTCATCGGGACCTGGGGCTTTACAGTTTGGCATTTTTCTTTAGTTGGTGTCTGACTGTGTCTGTCGTGATGTCTGTGAATCTTTGTTTTATTCTCCCGTGTTTCTTCTTCCTTGACGTCCTGGAGCCATGTTGCATGTTTGTTGTGTGATACTGGATTGCTCCATATGTTTTCCCAGAGTCTCTTACTTGGTTCAGCTTCAGGAATTTCTGGGTGGTTGTCCTCCTTCTTAGTTGGCTGTATAGTCTTTTCTGGTTGGTTCCGAATAGTTTGTTCTGTGGTATCCCTTATTTCCTGTTCATGTACCGTTGGATCTTACGTGCTTTGGCCTTAAGCCTCTGTTTTACATCTTCTATTGTGCTGTTTAGTCCCCTCTCCTTGTACTTTGTATTTCTCGTTGAGTTCCTCCCTTGTTTTCTTGCTTCTTAGCCTTTTTTCTGCCATCTCTTTCAGTTTACTCAAGTCAGATCTCATCACCATGATTTGCTTTTCCAGGGCGCCTTTTCCAAGGAGGTTGCTGTTTTGGTTTCTGTTGGGTTGGTTGTGACGGTGGTGTTGGTGTTCGAATCCCCATCAGTTCTGCTACTAATCTTGCTCCTGCATATGTCAAGTTATTTGTTTCTGTGATACTGGTGGTCTGTATTAGGCCCATTATTTCATTGACCTCACTTGTTTTCTCCCTTAATTAATTTCTTGGTGTTGTAGGCTTTCATGGAGGGGATCTTTGTTCTCTCTGTATCTGGCTCCATCCATTGTCCTAATCTTTTCTACCCATTCCGTCCTCTCTGTTACTCGTGGTGTTTCTTCGTGTGTCGTTGTTTGATACCTCATTCTCCCTGTCGTCTTCGAGGCATCGTCTCTCAGTTCGTCTTCGTGTAATTCGTTGTCGTGTGACATTTCCCTTTCCAGTTCTTCTCTTTCTGTTGGGGAGAGCCAGTTCTTTTTCTTAATGTTCCTTACTTGGTCTGCCAGCCTCTGCTCTGTTTGGGGTGTGTTTATTCCTCTCATTCCAGATGTTGACCAATCTTCTTCTATATCCTCTCTCCGTCGGGTTGCTTCTGATGTAGCATCTCCATATTTCCTTATTTTCTTCTCTTGTCCATTTCTTCCTTTTTGCCTCTGTAGCTCCAATCTCAGGCTGTTGATTACTGTCGTTGTGGTGATCAGTTGCTGGATGACGACCTCCAAGTACCTGACCGTCTTCCCCTACAATTGGGTTGAATACCTGGTTGCCGGACGAGGCTCCTCTGTTGCCAGAGGTTCCATTTACGTCGTTGTCGTTTATTCCATTCATTTCTTTACATCATTGCTGAGTTTTGCTATTTAACCCATAGCTGGACCCTACCCCATCAGGGATAGGTACTCATTTACAGCTGAGTAGACTGAGGAAATTATGGTAAAGATCCTTTCCCAAGGAATCAACGCCGAGGAGAGCGGTCACCCATCCAACGACTGACCAGCCCCAATGTTGCTTAACTTGACTTAAGTCTATTGACGACCTAACCCACTCCTCCACGGCGCCACACTTTATTATTATTATTATTATTATTATTATTATTATTATTATTATTATTATTATTATTATTATTATATTATTATTATTATTATTATTAGTCAGAAGATGAACCCTATTCATATGGAGCAAACCCACAGGAGCCAATGACTTGAAATCAAGCTTACAAAGATGTGTTGTTCTTGAAAGCGGAAGAGGAGGCAATAAGAAATACAGAAAGAAGAGATCAGTTATCAAAATAAATTAATATATTAATAAACATATAGATAAAAAATGTCAGAAACTTATACAACACAAGTATTTTCTTTAGGGCAGTCATGCATTCCATCTCCGCTTGAACTTTTGACATTGCACGACTTCCTCAGGGAGAATGTGCGGCGTGATTAATAGAGGATAGGACCTCAGGAACCGAGAAGTTTGATAGGGAGGCACATTCACCGCATATCGGTGCTTCTGCTGTTCAGTAAATATTCTTTCTCTCTCTCTCTCTCTCTCTCTCTCTCTCTCTCACACACACACACACACACACATAAATACACACTCAATCCCACAAACAAATTGAGAAATTGAGAAATTTTAACCAGAATATATCCTTGCTCTCTCTCTCTCTCCCTCCCTCTCTCTCTCTCTCTCTCTCTCTCTCTCCTCTCTCTCTCTCTCTCTCTCTCTCTCTCTCTCTCTCTCTCTCTCTCTCTCTCATCACAGACACATGCACAGACACACATGTGAAAGTGAAACTGAGAACATTTATATACTAAGAATATACCTCTTATTTAATAGACCTTACTTGTGTTTATACATTAAATGTAAAAAAAAAAACGTTATAACCTCATTTAATACAGATCTTAACTTGTGTTTTTGGATTTAATATTCTTATTAAAAAAGGTTACGCTAATAACACGAAAAAAAAAAATTATATAAGTGAAAATATGTTTCTAACTTTAATTTTACCTTCCCCTCAAATAATTTTAAAAAATTAAGTTAAAAACAGTACTTTTCAATAAAGGAATATTCCTTTTCAGTTACTTACACATTCATTCTTTAGCTCTCACTAGTTTCAGTTAAAGTAAAAGTAGAATAGAAATAAAAATTGGGTTGTAAATAATTCACTCTCCCACCAACAAGTGGGCAAATAGTTTTATTTAAAATACAAATAAAATACAAGTAAAATCGATGGTTTGTGAATTCTTTACTCCCTTAACTATTGGTATGCAAATGATGCAGTTGAAGTGCAAATAATTATTGATTCTTCCCCTTGCTAGCATGCAAATGTATAGTTCAATTAGAACAAAAATAAATTATAAAAGAAAATTATGGCTGGTAAACAATTTACTCCTGTACCTAATGGTATGGAAATAATTCAATTACAATGCATTCACAGACCCTATATATACTTACAAATCACTCACGAAAGTCCACCTAATTTGCCTTTGAAAGGGAACCACAATCCTCCCGGAGGTTTGTGTTTCAAATCGACAATCAGTTTTCTGACCATTGGACCTCACAGAAGAGACAGATGAATCTCGGGGAATATTAACCAAGCTTCTCTCGTATTGAAATTTGAGTCAGGTCCTACAAATTCAGAGAGAATTATTTCGAATTGTGTTTATGTGGGGAAAGTGTCGTGTCCAATGACGATATGGCTGTAACTGACACATGGATTCGTATTCAGGACCAATACATTAAGGAACTGCTGTTATATCATATATATATATATAATATATATATATATATATATATATATATATATATATATATATATATATATATATATATATATATATATATATATATATATATATATATATATATATATATATATATATATACTATATATATATATATATTTTCATTACTTGATGACTCTATATACAAGATGTTCTTCAAAGTGCCGTGCGTGTATATCCAGTTTATTTTTACAACTATAAAGGAAAATGTATATCAAATTTTTTTCCTACATGTTTCCTTTTCCACGGTTTTGTTTGCGACCATACTTGTTCGCGAGAAATGGGAATCTCTGTATCTATAAATAAATTGAAGCAAGCCCCGATGGGTTCTTGAACTGAAGCTGAAACGATATTCGCTTGAGATGGGCAGAGATTCAGTTCCATTCATCACTGTCAACGTAACTTCAAATGCAAAATACAGATTGGAATTTTGGTAATAATTGTTTTTAAACTATATTTACTTTTTCTGTGACGTATTTTGGTCAGAAGGACATATCCATCTCAGAGATTGTAATACCTATCTTTCATTGAGATAATATTATGTAACTTTTAAGAAAAAAAATCCTCGCCGTCAGGAATGGGGACATAAAGTAGTCTGCAAAAAAGTTAGCTTTTCTGCAGGCTGGATTAGAGAACGTTAAGATGACATGAACCCTGTGGAATGAATGGAAGACGGTAAGTTAGAGAAAAGAGTGCAGAGTTATTAGAGTTCAAGGAAAGGCGTCTGTAAGAACTAGAAAGCTCTGGATCAATGGCATAAAGAGATGTAGTGTAATCAGGTGGGTAAAAGGATATATTTGTAAGGGGGGTGTTTGACGACCTGTTGGTGAGTTTTCCGCCTACGTTCATGAGATGGCTTATGTTATGGATATTTTTATTGTACAAGGGATATATATATATAATATATATATATATATATATATATATATATATATATATATATATATATACATATACATATATATATATATATATATATATATATATATATATATATATATATTATATATATATATATATATATATATATATATATATATATATATATCGCCAGCAGAGAAACAAGCACTCAACTTCATAATCAAATGAAGCTTCGGGTAACTCCCAATAATTCATTGATAAGTGAAGCACTGGGAGCTGGAAAATTAGATTAGAGATGCATCAACGGGGGAAATCAAACGAGTGGTTCCTTTACAGGCGCTAATTCGACAGGGAAAACCCTCGATTTCTTCCGTGTTCGACTGAAAGCAACAGCTTGTCAGTTTAATTTCATTTGGTCTTAAATAAAAAAAACTTATCCTCAAATTTATTACAGAATCTTTCGATCTCATAGCTGTGATTGGCGTTAGGTATATTATGTTTGCCAACAGCGGATACCTGTGATATACATACACACAAATACACTACAAACAAACAAACAGGTCATATATATTATATATATATATATATATATATATATATATATATATATATATATATATATATATATATATATATATATAGCGTGTGTGTGTGTGTGTGTGTGTGTGTGTATGTTTGTGTATGTGTGTGTGTGTGTGTGCGTGCACGTGTGTTTGTGTGTGATAATAATAATAACAGTAAAACAAAATGCAAAAATATACCTCAACTGTATTTCATCCCTATAAATTCCGGAAAATATTTAATATTGGTGGACAATCACTCTTACCATCTCCCTTTTGATATCAGAAATAGAAAATTAAAACAGATTCCAGATCAAGCAGCCATTTCTCCACATGTCACCTGATACAGCATCAATTGTTTCTCATTAATAATGATTTGGATATGCTGTCAATACCTTTGGGTCGTTACGCGCATTAATTACGCAATGAAACAATGAGCTTTCTGAAGCAGAGTAACATCATTCGCAACCTGTCCTTGATATTCAGATGTAACTTTCATTCGGGGATTTTCTGGGAAATTTGTGATATACCAAAAAGTTTTTATTTTCACATTGTTTTTGTCAAACCGCAGGTAAATCATGTGCTTTGTCGAAGAGAAGGAACATTTAACGATTTCTGAAAGCTTTGAGGAGCAGAATAATGTATTTCCTTTTGAAGACATTATTATTAATTTTTAAATTGTTTTAGTCACAGCCCAGGAAAATTAAGTGCTTTGTGAAAGGGGAAGGAATTTCTAATGATTTATGAAATCAATGGAGAGTAGAGTTAGGTACATCCTTCAAATAAATCATTATTATCTATATTGTCCAATATTATATTCAAATTATAATAATTTCTTCAATAATGTCAAATTGACAAAAATTTCTGAAAGCAGTGAAGAATAGAATGATATATTTACTTGTAAGGCATCTATCACTTTTATATTAACTAATACCTGAATATGATTAACAATTTTATTTAACTTCCCGAAATGCTTTCTTACATCTTTTTTTAAATATTACGTCTTTTTATCTATAAATCCTTCCCAAAATACTTCAGTACCTCAATCGCTAATCCCTTTGATGGCATGATTTCATTGCAGAATACAAACGCACACATTACATGAATTAAAGAAAGACGCTAAAATCACGCTCCATCATACTTTTAATTCAAACTTTTCATCAAAGCAATGTATCGCCATTTTTGTGTGGGCATTCCTGGGAGAATCGAAAACAAAAGGTTCAGAACTAATAGATTCACCGGATTTAATTATCTTGACGCCGAGCAGTCCATCAGGAATATTTTCATTCTCGCAACAGCAGTTTCGTATGCATCACACACACACACACACACATACACACACACACACACAACACACACACTCACACACAAAACTTTCCTGTGTGTTTGTATGATGTTTTTATTAGATGATTTCCACTGAATATCATCTTTGATTTTAATGAAATTCTTTCTGTTTGCCGTCGTAGATACGTTTATGTCTTACGACAGGGAATTTATGTGTTTTGTTGTTGTGTGTGTATTTTTTTTTTCTTCTTTTTTTTTTTGTCTGTTTGAGCCTTTGTCCTTGTGGTGTGTCTGTTTATCTATTTTGAAGCAGAATTCCGCAAAATAATGTATTAATTTTAATTAGAATTTTAACGAAGGTACGTTTTGCAAATGCGGATGGGATATTGAATTTTGGTAGAGATAAGAATGTGACATTTCAGCCAAAAGTCTTCTTAT
>NC_087200.1:214550881-214568381 GCF_015104395.2 Macrobrachium nipponense
TGATGGCAGTAAACTTACAAAGGAATATATCCCTGATTTTACGCAAGGAGTAACTCATTCTTTTTTTCCTGAAGTACTCGAATCACACCCAAGTCATTCACGTGAGTGTGCTTAATAACTCACCGACCGAACTCTCCCTCTTCCCTCCAATACCCACAAAACACACCTGTCAGGTAGATTATCAAAGTGAATGATGTTCCCTTCATTCTACAAAGCCTCTGGCATCTGTCAAAGTGGAAAATGTTATTGGATTTCCCTAAAAAGAAAATAATAATTTCACTCTCTCTCTCTCTCTCTCTCTCTCTCTCTCTCTCTCTCTCTCTCTCTCTCTGAAAGTCAACTTACGTAGGGTAATCGACACTTCAAAATTCGGAATACTTCTTATCGCTGACAGAAAATCAAAAGAAATAAGTGGCTAAAAGAATTAAATTCAAGCAATTATAAAATCATTCTTTAGAACAAAAAAGGTAAGAAACGTTCCTTGATAAGTAACCGAATCAATATTCTTATACAAGATTCAGAATTATTTATGGTTAGTCTGGACGTTGGAGTCTCTTTTTACTAATGTCCCTGTAGGGAGACGATTGACATTATTTTAAATAAGTTATTTATAAGAGCCGTACTCTACTTTTCATAATTTTAGTCGTGAGTTTTTTAAACAGTTGTTAGAACTGGCCGTGCAGGACACGGCTTTCATTTTTAATGGCTTTTTATACATGCAAGTGGAAGGAGTAGCAATGGGATCCCCACTGGGTCCGACACTTGCTAATATTTTTTATGTGCTCTTTGGAGGAGCGTATGTGATGATTGCCCCCTTAGCTTTTTGCCTCAGTTTTATCGTAGATATACGTGATTACACTTTCGCCTTATTCAGAAACAAGTTTAATGCGGAACAATTCTTAGAATTTGTCAATGCCCTACACCCTAATATCAGATTTACACTAGATGAAGAAGAAAATAACAAGCTTCCCTTTCTGGATGTTCTAGTATCCAGGAACGAGGAAGGCTTCTACACGGGTGTTTTTAGAAAAAAGACTTTTACTGGGTTAGGTATCAACTTTTATAGTTCATGCTTTTATAATTTTAAACTTAATACTATCTCAACTCTCCTACACAGGGCCTTCACCCATACTTCTAATTGGTTTACTTTTAATGAAGAAATTAACTTTCTTTCCCAATATCTTAAAAATAACTGCTTCCCAGACAAACTTTTGTTTAAAATGCTTAAGAAAATGCTTGATGCCCGATTCATGGAGGTGCTAACGGTTTTGACAGTACCAAAATTAAAAATGTTTGCTAGCTTCCCTTTTCTTCATGACAACCTCTTCAGAAAAAAGTTCCTGGCAATTATTCAAAAGGAATTCCCGGCACTGTACCTAAAAATCGTCCCAAAAAAATCCATTAACCATCGGATCCCTGTTTAAAATGAAAGACCGCCTTAGTCCTCTCTAAAATCTAATGTTATATAAATATACGTGCCCGAGATGTGATCACGGGACTTATGTGGGTTGTACGAAGAGGTTACTAAAAGTGAGAATAGATTCTCGCAGAGGCTTAAGTTTTAGGACGGGCAGCAGATTAACAAACCCCGAACAGTCAAATATTAGAAACCACTCTAAATCATGTAAAACATATATTAATGATAAGGATTTTACTATTAAAGGCCAAACAAAACGTAAACGACCTAACAACCCTGGAATCCATTATGATAAAAAAGATAGTTCCGTCCCTAAATACGCAATCCTCCTCTGTTCAGTTGATGATCGCCTAGAGTGCTTGTTTATATTTTCTAAAAATTATCTCAGTCACTGCCCGTCCATTTGCGAGGATAAGGTACAGAATAGCCATACTGTTTTAGTGTTATTATTTATTCTTAATTTTTTTTTACACTCATATCATAATTTTTGTATGCTTTTTCTGTAATTTTTAAATAATAGTAATGTAACTGTACTGTACATAATTTTATGTTTTTCTGTTTTAAGGGATTAAAAATTTTAAATGTTCTACATTTCTGATGTTGATGTTCATTGAATTTTTTAAATATATGCGTAATTTTATGAATTATGCAATGCGTAGTTTTAATGTACGTGTGTTTATCTTTAATTATACCCTTGAGAATGCGACTATGAGTCGTGAAACGTCGCGAATAAATGTACCTGAGTACGATGCCTTTCCCTATGGTTCCCCTAATGAGATGTACCTAGAGGTTTCAGCGTCTTCTAAGGATATATTTTATATATATATATATATATATATATATATATATATATATATATATATATATATATAGATAGATAGATTAGATAGATAGTATATATGTATATATATATATATATATATATATATATATATATATATATATATATATATATATATATATATATATATATATGTATATCTGATATATATACTTTTAGGGCATAGTTTTTCTCTTATGCAATTTTCGTTAAAAGCAATTGCTTTAGTGGCATCAATAAGTTTCTTGCAGGTATCTTCATAGATGTTCACGACAGGAAGCCATCTCTACAAGAGCTCATAGAAGGCACCCAGGTCGTGCACAGAGAAGACAACTATGGTCGTCTCTTAATAACCGAAGCGGTGAGCATCGTTATTCAGAAGCCGACCTTGAACGTCCAACAAGAGTCGGACCATATATTCCCCTCCAGCAGGAGAAGGAATACGCAAGTCATCAGGGACCAGACAACACGCCTCTTAGAAGACACGAGAGTCAAGTAACATCCTTTTTTAGGTACTTTTTCTCCCAGTTACATTAAACATTCGGAAGATTTTTGTCAAAAAATCAGAGAAGCACATATACCACTTCACAACATAACTTTTAAGCCTTGACGTAGATTCCCTATTCACAAAAGTGACAGTAAAGGACGTTCTTCAGTTTTTGAGGGAAAAATTATGCCCCTATTCAGATCATTTCCCATTGGCGCTTGAATTATGTGCATCTAATAACGTATTTTCATTCGGGGAATCATTCTATAAGCAAAAATTCAGGTGTAGTATGGGTGGTCCTTTAAGTCCTGTTTTAGCCAATCTGTACATGGATTACTTTGAAACTACTGTAATAAATGCAATAAAACCCAAAAACATGCTGTGGATGAGATATGTAGATGATATTCTAACATTTTGGGATAATATGTGGGACAATGTTAATGAATGGGAAACAGACAACAAAATTCCTTTTCTTGATGTTTTAATAATCAGAGACACGACAGAAGACAAATTTACCATATACAGAACACCAACTTTCTTACTTTCATACATTCACTAATTTAGCTATCACGACATTGCTATCAAGATAGGCGTAGGCAGCAACCTGTTCTTAAGAGTATTACGAATTTGTTCCCCAGATTTCCTGGAAAAAGAAACTGAACTAATTCGTAAGCAACTTTCATCTTTAAAGTATCCTGACCTTATAATTGAGAAAGAAATTCACAAAGCAAACGTAATTTTCTACCTACCCCCTCAAGAGAAGACCAGAGATACACCCAACAATAAAATAAAAATTCCATACCTGTACAGGATTAAGACGATGACTCGGACCCTCGGAAAATCTAACCCTTTTACATTTACTTACCCAAACCCCTTAGCCAAATCCCTGATTAACGTCCAACAAAAGACATTCCCTAAGGCCACAGGCGTTTACGAGATCCCATGCAAGGACTGTGACCAATCTTACATCGGATTTCCCAGAGATTAATACAACACAAACGGTCAGTTAGGTATGGACAACAGAACTCAGCTATTTTCAACCATATAAATGAACATAACCATAGTATAATCTGAAATTTGTCATGCATAAATTATAGCAGCAACTGGCGATACGAGAGTCAAATGATGGAAATGGCCTTGATTAAAAAGAGGCAGTTAATGAATATCTCAAAGGGAGCATGGAACTCAGATGTCATTGACAAGATTTTCATTCAACTGACGCTTAAGAAGATTAAAAGAAGATTATGCGCTTATGTAAATTACAGACATATATTTCATTCATGCTCAACATTAGTCAGTATTTCTACATAATCGAAGAATTGTTAATTTTGTTAATTGATTTTTAAAACGTTCTGTATTCAAAATTATTCAAAATACTTCTGATATGAAACATTGAACTGAAAACGAGACCAATTGCTCTTAGGCCTCATGATGAAATCTGCTGTTTTTATTTATATAATGGTAAACTACAGTCAAAATGTTTTAATTTCAAAGAGGAACGGCTGAGGTAAATACGACTAAACTTTTTGTTTTCATGTTTACATTTTTTTTTCTACAAAACAATCATAGTAGTCATTTTAATCTGTCAAAGATACTCCATTTCACTGATTGCTTCTCATCTACAAACATTCTGTTAGAAGTGGAAAAAGAGGATTTCCATTTCAACAAGATTGAGAATATCGTCTGTTGGAAATAATTCTTGATAGAATATATAACAAAATATCAATTAATCTAGTCACCTGGAATAGAATGATATATGATCGTTTGATTGATATTCTTGGTTACAATCTTGTATCTTCTATTGATACATAGCATATATCATGCAAAAGGAGTTTTGAAAATACTTTTTTGAAAAATACAAAAAAAAGTAATATGAAACATATTTTAAGGGCTCGTAATCCCTAATGAACGCGGTTAGTTAGAGCAGTTTAATATCTGAAAGCAAAAAAAAAAAATATGGACACCAATCTTTTGTCCGTATTTTAGCGATACCACTATATAATTTCACAATAATTTTATCATGTTGAATAATCAACCGGTTAGCCATCGCCATCGCATAATTGAGAGAGAGAGAGAGAGAGAGAGAGAGAGAGAGAGAGAGAGAGAGAGAGAGAGAGATGAAATTTCAAATTTTCGCACTTCATCTCGAGACGTCGAGTCTCCATGTTTTCCCGACATTACTGTTATGATCATCTTCGTTAACCTAAAATTGTTCTACCTTTTCGTAGGAGAAAATCTTTAAGATCTTCAGTAGCAGAAGCCATTTCGTCTGATACTGTAACACCTGAGCAAAGGAAATTGTTTCTTAACCTAAGCTTTAGGTGTAATTCAATGTTATGTTAAGAAGTAAATTAACATCTACTTTATATAAGAAGGATAATCTAATTTAATGGATTCCTTACCTTCAAAACCGTCCGGAAGAAAGTATATCTAAATTTTCTTTTTTATTTACAAGCGTTTAAGATGACATTGTGACGGTTATAATTCACAGTTGGTGAATGTGACCAGATAGAGGGAGAGAGAGAGAGAGAGAGAGAGAGAGAGAGAGAGAGAGAGAGAGAGAGAGAGAGAGAGAGAGAGAGAGAGAGGGTATTTCAACCGATGAATAGATATCAATCATGTAAGTCTAAGCGAGTATGCACAAATATGATTTTTATTTATCAGAGTCTAATATTTTATTTATATATAAAGTTATATATTATTTTAATTCATTAAAATAATTGGTGATATTCCTCTCAAGGTGGCGGATAATTAATTAAAACTACAATATACAAGGGATACTTGTCCTTTTCGTCGTAAAGAAAACCAAAACCATTCCCATACCTATGGTTTCCAGTTTGTCTATGGCACCATTCTATGGAATTCCATTCTCGGGAAATAGATGTACTTCTCCTCCTCCTCTGCCATATGAAGGGGAATCCCCGACTTCGACGCGGAAGCCTTTGATGTGAGGCCGGAACCTTGACTATCAAAGGTCCGGTATAATTGGAAGAGCGTTCTCTCTCTCTCTCTCTCTCTCTCTCTCTCTCTCTCTCTCTCTCCAGCCTAGTTGTGTCCCATAACAGTCGACTGACAACTAGATGCAAATTTTAGCTGTAGTTCCTGCTTAGGACTCGAACACAAGTCGCCCAGTTAGGTGCTGCAATTAAGCTACGAGGCCCACACACACACAGAGAGAGAGAGAGAGAGAGAGAGAGAGAGAGAGGAGAGAGAGATTCTCCTCCTATTTCACACTCCTTTTGTTCTCGATATTTCCTGGGTTACAAAGATAAAATTTAAAATGTAACTATGTAGGTCGCAAATGAAAAGGATAGAAATGTCTAATGGGCTGTGCAGTCCTGCTCGCTCCTAAAGATTCCTTTGTGTGCTTGTATTTGCTTGATCCCAAAGCATCGTCTGCATTTGTATATCTTAATCAAAGGGTTAGAACTTTTGAAGTCACTTTGTTGATTGGGAGACAAACCTTTTACTGCTTATAGACTGTTTGGTTGGTTGTGTCTCGGAGTAAGGATATGAAAGAGGAGGATATAGAAAACAGAGCTTTGCTTGATGATAAAATCATAAGAATTTATTTCAGATTTTGAAACCCCCCAAAAAATACATGTATTGTACAGTCTTCTTTTGCTACTTTCCATTTCAATTTTCTCTATAATGTTAATATACTTCTCCATGATACGTTTACATCAACTGGTATTCTGATTAAATTCATATATCACTTTAACAATAAAGTTTGATCTGTTTATAATGGATAAATTTAAAAGTCTTTTAGCACTTAGTATTAGAGTGAATATTTTTTAAACAATGGAATCATTTGAAAGGCTCCGTTTTCCGTTATTTTGTGGCCTGACTTCCTAATGATTTGTTTTTAAATGAAAAATGGAGAATATTACTATCTATGATTGCCCTTTCTAGTTCCATATTAATTTATGTGCATTTTTCTGAGCTGCAGAATCTAGAATAATTTGATTATTGTTCAATATTTGTCAATGTAAAGCTACCTAGCGCTGCAAGAAACTCTCTTAGTGAATGTTCATTTTTATCAAACTTGATTTAAATTAGTTTCATAAATACGAAGTCTTGAGAGAATTTAATCATCCCTTTCAATTCAGCAACCCTGACTATTTGAATAAATGTTATATATTATACTTTTGATATAAATTTCCTTTGCCATGACTGAAACTTCCCCTATGGCAGGTGTACGAAATATCATGTACAAAATATTTCCCAATTCTATCCAGTTCTACCCGTACAGTAAATTGCCATCTTCTGGAATATGATGTTCCTGGTGGAGGGGTGGAGTAGTTCCTTCCAGCGGGTTTGTGGTTCTTGCAAACTGGATTCTTCCTAGAGGACGGAAAATTCCAGCTTATTCCATATTTATAGAATTTTCTACTACATGCTGGAAACTGTGTAATATTACTGTCAGATATTTTCTTTGTTCATGGTTAGGTAAGGTTAGTTCCGCGGTTATTTTGGAGAGAGAGAGAGAGAGAGAGAGAGAGAGAGAGAGAGAGAGAGAGAGAGAGAGTACATTTCATTTCATATACTTATGTTATACATCGAAGCCTTTCTGAAAGCAAGAGAGAGAGAGAGAGAGAGAGAGAGAGAGAGAGAGAGAGAGAGAGAGAGAGAGAATCTCTAATAAATACATTTAATTGAATAAACTTACCATATCGGAGCCTTTGGAATAGCAGATGAATAGACTTCATATACTTGTTATATCACAGCCCTTTGAAAAGTAAATGAGAGAGAGAGAGAGAGAGAGAGAGAGAGAGAGAGAGAGAGAGAGAGAGAGAGAGAGAGAGAGAGAGAGAGAGATGCATTTCATCACTGAGTGATAAGGATTTCCTCGTCTTGGGCGAACTATTTTCGAGTCTATAAATTAAAACCTTTGACAGTGTCTATTTATAACTTCTCTGTTTCTCTTTCTCTCGCCTCCTAACCGAGCTACAACCCGCAATAGTCGAGTAACAAGCAGGTACTTAATTCCCTTAAAATTTCACTTCTCTAGTCAACAGAAACATGCAGGTTTATCTAGGGAACCCAGACACATCATTTTTACTAAGCAATGACTTAGGAATCGAATGATATTCATTCAGAAAAGATATCCTCCGACGAGGATGGGATTCGAACCCATGCTGTTAGACCCAATTGGATTAGCAGTCCAACGCTCTAACCACTCGGCCACCTCGTCCTGGAGAGATAATGAGAGATATCAAAAGATGTGAGAGATAAGATAAGGAAATAGGGACATGTTGAAGGATTATTTAGACGTCCGTTGTGGGTGAGCACCAGATTAATTTGTGAACTGTAAAATTTTCATAAATCGTTCATAAATCAGTCCTGATGAATTAGGCAGACATGAAGGAAATTCTCTCTCTATAGAACAGTATATAAAAAAGATTAAGACGAAATGAGCAGCCTTTTGACATTCACAAATGGAGGAAATACTGAACAATGAAAATTATAGTGTCTCCTAAATTTACATTTTATAACTTCAGAGTTCAAGCAAACATGCAATACATTACTGCCCTAATACAATTCTTGTGTTTTAATTACTTTCTAGCACTTTTTTTTATTAGTTATTAATTTTGTCATTATTTTTATCTTTTTTTAATAACTTGTCCCTTATTTTGGTATTTCTCGTTGATTTCTGTTACTCTTCTAATGAACATCATATCTTTTGGCCCTGTGGTGGGCTTGTTTCCAATATGAATAGGGATAATCTTCGAATAGTAATAACAATAATAATAATAACAACAGATGTCTAAGTACCAAGCCAGGAGCCATCAAGAACGATAAATTTTTTGACCTCGACGCCGAACTCGAAAAGCGCCCCATCTCAGGAGGCGAATGACTTACATAGCAAAGGAGGCTGGTCCCTATATTGAAAAGTTCCCCAAAACCCAAATGGTAATAAAAGTTGGAGAGGCAAAAAAAATAGGAATTCTTCTTTCCTCGGCGCTCTTCCCCTTGAGTGATTTCGAAGGAATAATCATCCTTCTGTCTCAGGCTATGCAACAGGTAGAATTTAAGAACCACTAATATATTTTATACCTTGATTTTATATTTTTGCTTCTGTATGTCGGGTAGATTTTGAATTTTTTTCCGAATTTTAGATTGCTTGAGTAACCTAGTCATCATATATATATTATATATATTATATATATATATATATATATATATATATATATATATATATATATACGTATATATATATATATATATATATCTATATATGTATATGTATATGTATATGTATATGTATATATATATATATATATTATCATTTTTAAAATCATTACGTCAATATTTCACTTGACAAATCCTCGCCAACAAATACTCTTGATTTTAACTCTTACCAGCCATTTCAACTTAAGAACCAAAACCATTTTGTCTAGTTAAACATAAAAAATACATCCCTAAGAATATTGCAAGCTCACTCTCGGCGAATATTTCGGCTCGTGTTTTATGCATGTCCCATGATATCTCTTCCCAGGATGCAGGGGTTCGTTTGATATGCAAACTCTGGGACGGTATTATGCCTTTACAGATACAAATTGCAGTTCATTTGAGGTTCTGCGCCCTTTACGGATATCTGTTTGTTTGTTTGTTTGGGTGAATAGCCAGTGGATTACATTGCTATATTTGCGTTCATCAAGTTCTTACACATGTTAGAAATATTTCAAGGAAGATTCATTAAGGAACATATTAATATTTTTGACAGCAAGGGGAAAAGAAATATGAAATGGAAAAATAAAAAGTAAGAAATTTATTTATCATTCAATATTCAACTATTAGTTTCGTATTTTGTAACGTTAAATAACTATTGTTTCCAGCATTCTGTCGAAGACCTATATTCCTTATGATACTTTAATTTCAGATCCACTCTTATTCATACCCTGAAATCATACATTGTAATTATTTCTATTATTCTCTGAGTTTAAATTCTCTTAGTTTTACTTTCTTCAAGTAGAATAACATTACTCTTAGAATTCACTAGCACAACCAACTACTTTTAACATCCCATCATATTGATTGTCGTTTATTTTTGTAAGGCCTAATAGTTCATTTGTTGAGCCAGAGACACTAGGACTAATTAGGCAGTAACTATTAATAGTTTTCTTGAATAAGTTGCTATTCTATGCAATACCCGATTCTGAATCACAAAAATTTATTTCCTCTTAAAGGTCGTATCTCTTCATTTTTGGCGACCTTGTTTTGAGTAGTTCGGTGTCGTTATTAGATTCTATTTATCTTCTCAATCTTGGTTCTATTAATGTATATATAATTGTTCCTATATATCCTATGTTTTCCATAATGTATTCACAATTCTGTACTATATACACTATCGTAATGTATACCAAAACTCACTTAATATCAGTTTCTTCCTTCAATATGTGTCGAAAAGTGATTTATATAGAAGTTCCTCCGATCTGCTAATAGCATAGTTATGTACAATGTGTAAAGTACCCTTATTTAACTATTGTTAAATATATAGTTCCCTCTTTGTGTACTGAAGCACTCTTCTAAGATTGCATAGTCGGCTATTCCTTCTCCATGTCTACCCTACTCTCTCTCTCTCTCTCTCTCTCTCTCTCTCTCTCTCTCTCTCTCTCATGTAAAACAATTGCTAGAAGTTTAAGTCTTTCCTTTGCCTGCTGTATTACACCTTTGATTTCGTTCTTTCGAATGTTCCCCACCTCTCTCTCTCTCTCTCTCTCTCTCTCTCTCTCTCTCTCCTCCAGCCCTCCGTCAAGTCTTCCCCAGAGGCAAAAGTGTTCAAACGTTCTCGAGACCTGAGGGAGAGAGAGAGAGAGAGAGAGAGAGAGAGAGAGAGAGAGAGAGAAACCAATAGCAGTGTCTTATGTTATTACATTCCAGGTCTTTTTCGCTTCCAAGATTATTTCAGCCCCAAATTGTCCCTGAGATTTCTTTCTCGCTTTCTCTTGCTTTAGGGACGGTTTCTTTGCTGGAAGAACTTTGCGTTTAATTTTATTTTATTACTGAAGGACTAGATAGTAGGAGTATGTATTTAGTTTTATACTGTATAATGTTGTAACTTAAACAGAAAATTTTGTTTGGACTATATTGTTACTTGTTAAGGCAAAATTCCTGGAAAAAAAATATTTTTGTAAACCAATCTTAAATCATTAGAAAAATGAACTATACTCGGCAAAGGATATTATTATTACTCAGATGATGAACCATTGGGCCATTGGCTTAGAAATTCATGCTTCCAAAGAGTATGGTGTTCATTTTGGGAGGACAGTAGCAGAAGGTAACAGGAAATATAGAAAGAAGAGGTCACTTATTAGATTAGAAAAAATAAACTTACAAATAAATAAATAGGTAAAAATGTGAGTGATTAAAATGCAAGGCGAATTCCTTTATGGTAGTAATGCAATACATCTTCTAAAAGATCTTAGAGGTAAATTAACATCCTTTTAAAATTTAAAAGAAAGAATAAATTATCTTTCTCTCAGACAAGAGAGAATAATTGAGCTTAGCTTTGAAAGCCATTCGGTTGTCTTTGAATCAGGTGACATTTGTCATTCCTGGGTCGTAATTCTTTATTTAGAATAACATTTCAACTCTACGACGAAGGAATTCTTGATAAAGATCACGATATTCTTTTCTGCCAGAGGCCATGACATTTATGCATTTAACACCTTCAGTAATGGCACGCTATTTAAAGATTTTGCAAGATGAAATATTCGGTTAGAAGATAGAAGGTTAGAGTGGTACTTATTCTCGTTTATTTCTGGAAATCTAGAGGATTATGTGTTTCCTTTTCCTTAGTATAGATGACAGCAAACCTTTCAGTCTCAGGGCCCTATACAATTGCAAGCAAAATATACTTTATATATGTATATATATATATATATATAGATATATATATATATATATATATTATAGTATATATATATATATATATATATATATATATATATGGGGATACAATCCACAATGAAGTAAAATCCTCTTGTAGTTTCAAAATATATATTTCTTGTACAGGATTGAAGCTTTCTACCATCAGCTGTGGTCTTGTTCACTAAAATATATCTTTTAATCTACAAGAGGATTTTACTTCATTGTGGATTGTATCCCTATTTACTTAGAGGTACGACCTAGTACCTGTCTTCTGCATATGTATATATATATAGTATAGATATATATATATATAGATATATATGTATATATAGATATATATGATATATATATATATATATTATATTATCTATTATATATGTATATAGCTTATATATATATATATATATATATATATATATATTATATATGTATATATATATATAATATATATATATATATATATATATATATATATATATATATATATATATATATATATATATAAAATGACTTGGGGAACAAGGTATTACCCAAATCATTGCTACCACCCATTATTGCTGCCGCGAAAATGGAGGAAAAGGAGAAATTTAAAGAACAATGACCCATCAGGTGCTTGGACGCACTTCTTTCGACTTCCCAGGAGCCTGTTGCGGGTTCGTGCAAGATACTCACTTTTCTTTTCGGGTTTTGTGGCGTAGCCTTGGTGACAATAGTTATTTTGACTTTGCTTGGACTTTTTCGTTACATAGAGTTTTATTGAATGATTTGAAAATAATTATTGCTTCCTTTTTTATATATGTTTTTTTTTTATTTTTTGGGGAACCATTGTTGATTCCTTTAAGTAATATTTTTCTTATTTATTTTCTCTTTTCACATACAAAAAAAATGTCTATATATTTGCGCTTGTTACGTTCAGAGTTTTCATAAGTTATGGATGTCAATTTCGCTTCGTATAAAAACAATTATTTTTATTTTTCGTTCAATTTTAAAAGAACACTTTGATAACTTCAATTCAATTTTTTGATATTCAAATAAATATCATATATTTGTTTGTGATGTTCATAGATGTTTTGGTGCAGATATCATATCGCTTCTCATATAGAATGTAGACCCCACAGTCAAAAGCATAATATATTAGCATATGGGGTCAAAATTGTAATATCAGCACATTTTGTCATAACTAATTTGTTTCATTTAGACCAAAAGATGAATGAAAAAATATACATCAAGTAGATTGCCATATCTATTACTTATATATCATTCATTTCAGTTTATTCTATAGAGCAAATTTTATGTTTATAGTTATTATTAAATATTCAGTGACGTGAATTCATATATATTTTATTTATGAATAACAATGAGAGAAACGCCTTTGTTTAAATCTTACTATTCCTTAAAATACATATATACATGCATATATGCCATATAAATTATAATATATAGAATATATATAGATATATAGAGAATAGATATATGATATATAGATATATAGATATATAGATAAAATATATATAGGAGAGATATATATATATATAGAATAGATAATATACGATAAGACAATTAGTATATATAGATAGATATATATATATATATATATATAGATATATATATATATATGTATATATATATATATATATATATATTATATTATATATGTATATATATATATTATATATATATATATATATATATACTTATATAGATAGATATATATATATATATATATCTATATATGTAGTATATATATATATATTATATCCTATATATATTAATAATATTAATATAATATTATCTATATAGATATATATATATATATATAGATATATATATATATATATATAATTATCAAAATATATATATATATATATATAATATATATCGATATATAGATAGTATATATATATATATATAGTATAATTATATATATATTTATAATATATAGATGTTGATATCTATATATATGCTGATACCTATATATATATATATAGTTATGGATATATATATATATATATATATATATATATATATATATATATATATATATATATATACATAATATATATAGATATATATATCTATATATAAAGATAAATATATATATATATATATATATATATATATATAATATATATATATATATATATATATATATATATACTATATATAATATATATATAACCCCCTCCTATCATTATGTAGCAGTTTCTAATTACACACCTATTATTGTGTATGATGTTAGCGCCATCTATTGATTGCTGATCGTAGCGGACAGCATGATGAAATTACCTCATGTTTTTAATGTATGGTAATCCTTGAAATGTTTACTTCCAAGCTCTGTCAAGTTAATACTTTTGAGTTCGTTATCCGGTGGCTTACGATTCACTTGTTTCTAGTAGTTATTAAGTGGTTATTTGTTATTATTTTGTTATTATATATTCAGACGTGATTTAAAATAAGTAAAGTCTTTGTTTAATTTTAATTATAGTTTGATAATTCATTTAACATATCTACTATACCTACATGAAGTGTTGCCCTCATTACCGAGAATTCATGAATAGTCAAGTGGAAAGCTGAAGTTGTGACAAATTGGGGGGCCTGACCAGGATCTACTTACGTTTGCGTTGCGCTTACGCTCGATCTTGACGGATTGTGAAATTCATTTTGTTGTTTCTCTGTGATGATGGGACAACATGAGTGTAGTGTATTAGTGATATTTTGCTAGTTTATAACAGACCACCACCGGATAGTGTTCTCCAGCGCGCTCACACTTTCACTTAGAGAATGTCGTGTTGCAACACGTCATTTTAAGCATACATCGAGATTTTGGAGGACGTGCAGGCAGGGTAATGGCAGCATAGAATTTGTCATTCTTTTAACCCTCGACTCTGTTGACTACCATCGCTTAGTGATATCTTCATAGTCGCCCCAACTTTTCGAGGTGCTTCGAGGCATTCAAAACCTCATCATAAGGGAATGAAAGATTCCTTCCTTAGGAACCTCTGTTTCCTCTTACTCAGGGTACGACCTCGCTCTTTAAAGGATTTCGGCTTCATATTGTTACGACCACGTTGTCAAGAACTTCGTTCTACCTCGATGGATACTTAAAGGTTTATTCCTTGTTCAGGTAACTGTTGGTACTTCCAATTATTTACTTCATTAAGAATATTTCATTCAAGATTGTTAGTGGATGTGCATTATTGGTGAACTAAGTTTTCTGATTGGCATAGATTATTAAAGGCTCGTTCTTTTAAGTGAATTTCTGAACATTGTGGGACTTAAGGATTAGAAATTCCTGTGGTTTGTGGGTGCCTCGCACCATGAATCCATGAATAACCTAACTTTTAAAGTTTTATAGCTTGTGTAGGTAGTAATATAATTTCCAGTGATATTTTCCATTTTATCAGTATTCAGAGATGCCTTTTGATCTTGAGAAATTTTTAGGTGCACCCAGGAGCACCTGAATACACTACAGGAAGCTAAGAAGGACCAGCTTCGCCAAATAGCTGTAATGGGCAAGAATATCTGTAGGTCATGCTGTGGTAAAAGCTGACTATTGGGAAAGATCTTAGATTTCCTGATAAAAATAGTGGTAACATAACTGAAGAAGAGGCTCTTCCCTTAAGGCCTTTAACACTTGAACGAGGTGCTGCTCGTACAGTTACTACAACTGAAGACCCAGAGATAGTGAAATTGAAACTCCAACTTGAACTGCAGCAGCGAACAGTAGAAGCTGCAAATGCCGCAGCAGCAGCTGAACAAAAAAGGCTTGAAGCTGCAAATGCTGCAGCAGCAGCTGAACAAAGGAAGGTATAGAAGCTGAGCAAAAGAAAGAATTGAACTAGAACGAAAAGAAAGAGTTCTGTTGGAAAAGGAACTATCAGCCATAAGAATAGAAGAAAGGTTGGCAGAAAACAGCTACCTGATGCTTTTGATCTTAGTAAAGCACGCAAACTCCTGCCTGTCTTCGATGAAAAAGATCCTGATGTATTTTTCATTACTTTTGAAAACACTGCAACGTCTCTCAACTGGCCTAGAGACCATATGTTCTCTTAATCAGAAACTCCTTCAAAGAAAAGCTGCATATGTGGCAGCACAACTTGTCCAAGAAAGGGATTCTGAAGTCTTAAAAAACTTGCTATATTGGATGCTTATAGTGTACAGCAAAGGGTATAGACAAATCTTCAGACAAAAACTTTGAAGAACCAAGCTCACACGTATCTCGAGTTTTTCCACATTGAAGTTGAAGCAGTTTAATAGATGGATAGATAAGGAACAAATAACTACTTTAGAACAATTAAAGAATTTAATAGTTTAGAGGAATTCCTGAGGCTATTCCAGCTAATGTGTCAATGTTATAGAGAAAAACAAGAAAAAGATGGAAAAAGGGCTGCCCTATTAGCTGATGATTATCATCTCATTCATAAACTTAAACCACATTCGTCCTCTCCTTCATCTGCCCCCCAGGTTTGTACTTTTTGTAAGAAAGAAGGTCATCATATTAAAGACTGTCCTAGTCCCAAATGCAAAGCATCTCATGGTAAGACTTCTCCTAATGCTTTTACACAAGGACCCAAATCAGGGAATACTGAAAATAAAACGACACTTCACAGTGCTCAACCTTTATCAGACTTTTACAGCATTTACATATCCTGGTAAAGTAAATGATATCCCAGTGCAAATTTTGAGAGATACAGGGTCATCTCAAACTATCATTAGCTCAAAGTTAAAAGATTTAGCTAAACCAACAGATCAGTATGTACTGTGTCGGATTTGACTTGTCAAAAGGTTTTACCTATTGCTACAGATTTCTCTGATTGTCCTTATTTTAAAGGTTCAACTAATGTCGCCTTGTTGGATTCTGACCTGCCTTGCAAGAACATAGACATGATACTGTAAGGACTGGCTCAACTAACAGGTACTCCTAGTCTTATCATTACTCAGCCTGAAGTAGTGATCGAAAAAGCTTGCAAAGAGTTTTCTCCTGTGATAGAGCTTCCCTGCCAAGTAGTCACCAGGTCTACAACCTAACAAATTCTAGAGACACTGAACACACAGCTTATCACCCTCAGACTAATGGAGCCCTCAAACGCGTACACCAGACCATTAAAAGCCTCCTGCGCAAGTATTTGTGAAACTGGACGAGACTGGGATGAAGACCTGGATCTGCTTATGTGTGTACTTAGGAGTACACCTAATGAGTCGACTGGAATTTCTCCCTTCGAGATGATGTTCGGCCATAGACCTAGGACAAACCGTAGTATTTTTGGGTAAAAGAAAAACATCCTAAGAGGTACTTACAAAGACCAGCAAGTAAGTATTCCACAATACCTTCAAAGTCTTAGTTAAATTTGACCAATTTTATGAATTTGCCATCTGAATTTAACTAACAGTCAGATTCGAATGAAAAACCATTACATTAGGATAAAAAGGCCAGAATTAGAACTTTCAAAGTAGGAGATGATGTACTTGTATATCGACCGTTCCAGGAGCTCCATTGAGAAAAATTATATGGTCCGTATAAAATCACTAAAAGGGTCTCTAAAACAACTTATACAATTGAAACTCCAGACAAAGGAAACCTAGCCAGTTAGTGCACATTAATCTAATAAAACCATACCAATCTGCAAAGATTTCTCCACAGGTAGTTCACCTGTTAAGTAGAGAGATTGATCACTCCACTCACACTCAAGGATAACTACTCCCATCGAGACTTCTCCTAGCACGAAAACCTAGTACCCGAGGCAGTTGATAATGATAAACTTTTAGCTCCTCTTGAACCAGACGAAGAAGAAACTTGGCTCATAATCATATTTTGTTATGGAAAGATGCTAGTAACTCACAGATTCTTTCTTTACTTTCACAGTATCTTGGTCATCTTCCTAAGGTAGAAAGGGAAGAATTA
>NC_087200.1:214573381-214590881 GCF_015104395.2 Macrobrachium nipponense
CAGAAGAGAAGATTATATTAAAGAGAAAAAATTAAGACCAGACCATATTGTACGGTCGCAGTCAAGCAATTTATTAAGCAGAAAAGAAGCTAATTATTCAGTAGAGATATAATAACGATTGAAATAACTAAGCAAATATTTCTAGGTCATTGTCATATCAATGAATTGGGTAATATAGAAGTTTCTAGATAATTTTCATTAGGTTATGTTATTTTTACAGGAACTTCTCAGTAATCTAACGAATAATAAGTCAGAGTAAATACGTCATATATTACGTTATATTGTTTTCTTTCCTTCCATACATATTAAATAAACTGCCAAATAGAATAGTTTAAATAATATCTTATAGTATTTTCTTTTCTGTCATTCGTTCTGATCAAACTAACAAAGACTTAAAATTAACTTAATCGAAATTAATGCCAGCTTCTACTAACCTCGGTATTTTACACACCAGCCAAGATGTCAACCTGAGATTAATGTTTTCACGTGAAATAGCCGGCAAAATAAGAGCAGAGAGTTACCGACCGACTGCACCTTCCTCCGATATATCACAACGGTAATTCTCGTCGCCATCACGACACTAATCACAAATGACAAACGGGGTGAGGCAGGTAAACGTTTTGTCGTGACAAATGGGACTTTATAAGGCTTTTACACGATATTATTTGTGGAGTACATTATATGCTAACTTTATCTTAATACAGGACAATAATTACTAAATAGATCTACTACTTTTCTTTTCTGTCCCTATTTTGGGACTTGGTAGGATTTTGTGTATGCTTAATATTTTTATACCTATATATTTCTATCAAAACTGCATTTTAATCTACTTTTTTGTATGATTTCAGTCTATTTGTATTATATCTCTAGGTATGAAAGTCATAGTAGTGTATTTTATGCTAAATAAAGCATTTATTATTATTATTTTTTTTTATTATTATTATTATTATTATTATTATATTATTATTATTATTATTATTATTATTATTATTATTATTATTATTTTATCAAAAGTAATGGCTACTTCAGCAGCGTTACACTTGTAGAGATTCTTCTCTATTTTGCGAAAAGCGGCTTTTTCCGTGCTACTTAAACAGGCCAGTAGAGCGCCTATAGAGGTCATGGTCAAATACAGGGTCAAAATAGGTGTATATATTTGAATTTTACAGATAAACTATAATACCATAGTCATCAAAGTCATTAAATATTCTCTCTCTCTCTCCTCTCTCTCTCTCTCTCTCTCTCTCTCTCTCTCTCTCTCTCTTAAAGCGAGCTTTCGTCTGGAGCTGCCAGACATCCTCGCTGGAGGCTGAGGGTGGACTGATCTTTGTGCGGTGTCCGTCCTCGTAATATCTGTGGTTGACAGCAGGGGGTCTGCCCCATGCTTGTCCCCTGCTGTCAACCAAAGATATAACGAGGACGGACACCGCACCAAGACAGTCCACCCCCTCAGCCTCCCAGCCCGAGGATGTCTGGCAGCTCCAAACGAAAACTCGCTTTTAGAAGAGAGAGAGACCTTACAGACCTTACATCTTGTTCGGGTTGCCCCAGGTCCCTCAGTGTGAGGCACCTCTAATGTCTACCAGAGAGTTGCTAGTACATCTTCCGGTATATTTTGCACTTCCTTCAATCTTGGATGGTCTGGGATGCAGTTTAGATATTTGTCGAGCTTCTTAAAAAACTTACATCTACGCTCACTCCTGATATATTCCTCAGATGAGCTGGCAAACGCATTGAATAGACGCTGCATTATCGATGCTGGTGCGTAGTGGATTAATGTCCTGTGTGCTTTCCATTATTTTTTCCTGGTATAGTTTTTGGGCACTATTAATCTACCTCTGCTTGCTCTTTCTGATATTTTTAGTTCCATGATATTTTCTGCTATTCCTTCTATCTGTTTCCATGCCTGAATTATCATGTAGCGTTCTCTTCTCCTTTCTAGACTATATAATTTTAAGAATTGTAGTCTTTCCAGTAGTCTAGGTCCTTAACTTCTTCTATTCTAGCTGTAAAGGACCTTTGTACACTCTCTATTTGTGCAATATCCTTTTGATAGTGTGGGTACCATATCATATTGCAATATTCAAGTGACTACGAACATATGTTTAAAATATAAAAGCATAATCATGTGTTCAGCTTTTCTTGTTTTGAAGTGCCTTACAACATTCCCATTTTTGCTTTACATTTTGCCAACAGAGTTGCTATTTGATCATTGCATAACATGTTCCTATTCATCATCACACCAAGGTCTTTAACTGCTTCCTTATTTGTGATGGTCTCATTATTAGGTCCCTTATATGCATATAGCTTTCTTTCTCTGTCTCCATAATTTATTGATTCAAATTTATCAGAGTTAAATACCATCCTATTACCTCTGCCCAATCATATACTTTGTTAAGGTCTCTTTGTAGAGCGTTCCTATCTCATCACAAGTAATTCTCTACTTATTCTTGTGTCATCTGCGAAACTACTCACTACCGAATCCTTAACATTATTGTCTATGTCTTTCAATCATAATAACAAACAGTATTGCAGCTAACACCGTACCTTGCGGCACACCGGATATTACCTTGGCTTCATCGATTTCTCGTCGTTTTGCAATAACTATCTGTTTTCTGTTGTGATTGATTGATTGATTGATTGAGAGTTTCTGGCGTCACAACTACCAGGGTCACCGACACGACTGTTGTGTAAAAATTCTTTTAACCATCTTCCTACTTTATCCACGATATTGTGTTTTCTAATTTTCTTCGCTAATATATTATGGTCTACTTTATCAAAAGCTTTTGCAAAGTCTAAATAAACCACATCTGTTTCATTTCCGCTTTTCATATTTTTGAATATTTTTCACGGTGGACTAACAGTTGGGTTTGTGTACTTTTTCCGGGTACGAAACCATGTTGTCCTTTATTAAACAAATTATTTTTTTATTAATGTTTCATAATATTTTTCTTCATTACCCTTTCATACACTTTCATAATATGTGATGTTAGACTCACAGGCCTATAATTTACTTGCCTCTAGTCTTGATCCACTTTTGAAAGTAGGGGTAATATATGCTAATTTGTGCTCATCATATATCTTGCCTGTATCTACACTTTGTCTTAATAATATTGCAAGTGGCTTTGCGATAGAATGAACTACTTTCTTTAACAAAATAGCAGGAATTCCATCTGGCCTGCAGCAGCTCCATTTTTAATTTCAATTAAATAGCCTGCACAATATCAGCTTCATTAATATCTATGTCAGCTAAATATTCACTATTTTCATCCCTACTTCTATATCATTATCTTCATTATCTATTCTAGGGGTGAATTCTCTCTTATATCGTTCTGCCTAGTATGTTGCAAATTTCCAGGGTTTTTTTCATTCGTTAATTCCCTCCTTCATTCTCATAGGGCCTATTTTCTATCTTCTTTTATTCATCTTCTTCGCATATGAGTATAATAGTTTGGGTTTTGCTTGATATTTAATAGGGTTTTTTCTTCCAAGTCCCGTTTTTCATTTTCTTTTGATTGTATAATCTTTGTTCTGCATTTTCTATCTTACTTTTAGTTCATAACTTTCCATGCATTTTTTTCTTTTGCAAGACCTTTTTCCATTTCTGATTTTCTGGAACAAGATCCTTCTGTCTCTTGGTATGCATGAATGATGTTTACTTTCTCTTCGGTATATATTTTTCCACTATTATCTCCAATATTTTATATAATATCTCCGTATTTACCCTTATGTCATCACTTAACGAAATGTTATCCCAATCTTGTTTAATTTTCTTCATTAATTTCTGACCATTTTATATTTTTACTGTAGAAGTTGTATTTTCCATATCCTTCCCACTTTTTCATTTCTTGCTTATCTCTATTTTTCACTGCTTTGGAATGAACTGTTAATTCTATGACTTTATGGTCTGAAATACTCGCATTATAAACTATTATTTCTTTAACATAATTCATCTCGTTCACAAATACTAGTCTAAAGTATTTTCCTTTCTTGTTGGCAGGTGATTTATTTGTTGAATGTATTCTAGTAGCATATCTAATAGCTTTTCAAATTGCCTCTTATCTTCTGCACTACTATTACTCTCTTTTTTATATGTATAAGTACAAACACAATCTCCTATTCGTTTCTTTCCAATTCTACGAAAGAAAGTTGAAGTCACCAGATAGGAGATAGTCCAGTCCTGTGATTTCTACATATATCATCCAATTTTTCAATTATTAAGTCAAACTCTTTAGTATTAGGAGGTCTATATGATTACTATGTTCATCAATTTTTCAGATTCAAATTCTACCGCTATTAGTTCACATTCTGAGTTACTATATTTCTCATATATTTTTCCTTGTTTTTTGTCTTTCCCATATATTGCGGTTCCCCCTTGATTCCTATTTTTTCTATCTGATCTATAAGTTTGGAACCCTTTTATTTGATCATCATTCCCGCCCAGTCTCTTGGAAATAACCATGTTTCACTTATATTCATTATATCTATTTTCTTTTCATTTTTGGGTTAGTTCTTCTAAGTACTCTATTTTCTTTTTGAGTTACTCGTAAACTAACCTGCGCATCATCACTATGATGGTTTGCGTGTTTTCTCCTTCATTTAATACTGGTAGTAATAAGGATTTTCCCATGTCTCTTTCCTGTTCTGGTATGTTGTTCTTTTTTCATTTCCAGAAATTCTGACATTAAAAAATCCAACTTTTCCATAATATTTGATCTTCCTTCATCATAATTATTAATTTTGTGTCTGAATCTGCAATTTTCTCCGTTTCTGCAATATCCTCTTGCATAATAAATACAGTTATTATCTCTTGAGTAGAATTTCGGAGCTGATGCTTTGAAATTTTTTGCTGAAACCACCTCTGCATATCTCATTGGTGGTTTGCTTTTCTCTTTACCTGATCTTCTGATTTCTCTCTTTATTTGTTTCTTTCTTATTTTGGATTTTATTACTTGGTTGGTTATTTATTTGATTATGATTCATGGCTACAGGGTGCATATATTTGCATTTTTTGTCGAACTTACATCCTTTTCCTTCTTTTTTGGTTTAGGTTTTTTACATATTTTGGATGCAGATCTCTGCAATCATCCCCATATCCATCTAAGTATGCACATTTACCATATATTTCATAGTTTTGACATATCTTAGGATGTTTGTAGTAACATCTTTCTCCAAATCTGCAATTCCCTCTTTTCAAAAGGTTGCAGATTTTGTCTTTCTTGTCTTTTTATTTTTTCCTCTTTCCCGTCATTGTATAGATCTGGTAGAGCCTCTCGGGATTTTGCTTTTCTCCGTTGTCATATCGTAATTTATTCTTCGTAGGTATGCTGCTTTATCTTGCCTCATATGTAGTATCAATGAGTATCTCTGCATCCATACTTTTATCTTGTTCTTTGTTTTCCTTATTTTTTTCTGTCATTTCATTTTGTTTACTTCTCTTCCGTTTTCCTCTTCTTCTTTTTCTTCTTCTTCTTCCTCTTCCTCTTCTTCTTCATCCTCAACTATTTGTACATTCAATCTTGATTTAATAACATTGTCTATCCATGATAGACATGTTGAACAAAAAATTCTTGTATCTTTTCTCAAATCTTGTATTACCTCAGCACACTGTGGATGGTCGGAATGTTGCATGCAGCACATTTTCTGATTAGGTTTTGTGGATTGACTATGCTATACCAAACCTTACACAGTTTGCATGCTTTTGGCATTCTTTTCCTAATGCATCAATTAGGATATTCACAAGATTCACCTTATTCATTTCTTTTGTCGGAATATGTTGGTTATGTATATTTTCTTTATGAGTCTCTTGACCACTTGGATTTTATTTGGAACTTCTTCAATTATTTTCAAGATGTTTTCATTAGATTTGTTCCAGTTTGAAGGATTATATCCTTCTAATATATCTATGAATGCTTTTGTATCTTTTTGGTTAGGACTGTTGCTGATTTCATAGATGAGAAATGCCAGTTCCCTTCCTGCTACCTCATCATATTGCGAACTGCTAGACACGCAAATTACGCCACCTTTTCCCGCAGTTGGAACTTACTGCCATCTTGTTCTGATTTATAGTTTTACACTTGATAAACTAACTTAGAAGACGTTTATCCTACTATTTTCACACTAATCTTATCACCGATAGTTCACGAACACTTTCTAGATATTTCTCAAATTCTAGTCGTATGTTAAACTTGTGATATCTGTTGATTATTGTGACTTCACGCGGGTACGTCTCACCAAGCAAGATGGCTACTACGAGAGAGAGAGAGAGAGAGAGAGAGAGATGAGAGAATCGTTAATGATTTTGATGGTAATCATAGTTTATCTATAAAATTTCAAATATATACACCTATTTTGACCCTGTATTTGACCATGACCTCTATAGGCGCTCTACTAGCATGTTTAAGTAGCACGGAAAAAGCCGCTATTTGCAAAACAGAGAAGAATCTCTACAAGTGTAACGCTGCTGAAGTAGCCATTACTTTTAATAAAGTATGTTTGAGAGAGAGTCTGCTTCCTAAGTATTATTATTATTTTATTATTATTATTATTATTATTATTATTATTATTATTATTATTATTTTATCATTGAAAGATAAGCAGATTAATCGATCTTCATTTATATCAGGACATCTCTCTTTATTTGGAAACGTATTGAACATACGCTCATATTTTTTGCATAAATCTTTTAAAGGCGTTTCCTTTACAGTAAAATCATTCTTGCGCACACTTCAGGGAATAAATTGTTTATAAGGCACGGGATATAAGGGCAAGGCATTTTTAAATATTACCCAAAATTGGAAAAAAAAACTATGATTTCTTTGATTGTTAGATATCTATATTATTTACAGGTAACAAAAATGACCAAATATGTAAAGAATCATTAGAAAACGATGAAGGATTCTCTCCTCCTTCCATGTGACTGAATTTTGCGCCATCTGTCAGATGGAATATAAACTTTCTAACAATTAAGGTTAAATGCTTATGGAGTCGAGACTGAACCACCATTGCTCATGGTCAAAAATAAATTAATTTTAGTAACTTAAGTCTCGCAAAAAATTAATATTTTTCTTCCCAATTTTTGATGAACGTTTTTTTTCGTTTTACTTACATTTTTATATACATTTATGAAAACTAATCCTCGCTAAGTATATGAGTAATTTTAATGATAAACTTGATCTCACTAAAAATTATTTTGTCAGATCTTAAATGAGAGATATATTTATCCACAAGAATATGTTTTTATTTTATAATCATAGATGATCCCCATTATTTGAATTTATATCTCCTGCACGTATAATGCCCAGAGCAGGAGCCTTAATTAAAAGCAACAGTGAGGAGAATAAATTGAAATCTTTTTTCTTATCGGTAAATCAAATTACAAAGCTGATTACCTCGGCTAAGGCTATTACTCAGTTTTCTCAGACGCCCAGATGAAGGCTGCTGATTATATAGTGCCTGATCTACGGATCTCGTCAAAGAATTCTCCGTAATTTACTTACTGGAAAGTAAACTCAATTAAGCACTAAATAAGGGATTAGTTTATAATATACCCCGTAGAAACCAAGAGACTTCTCTGCGCATGCGTATATGAATTGGCTTATTTGGAGGAATTTTTGCGTAGTTTCAAGATGATCGGAATATGAATTGTTTCTTATTTTTTACGAACTCCAGTTGAAGGAAACCGCATACTTGTGACTAAATTTACGAACATACATAAATACATAAAGTGTAGTATCACTCTTTGTCTTTTTGAATTTCATCAATTTTTATCAATAATTCAGCCTGCTTATTTGGAGAGTTAAACTTATCATATGCCTTTACACCATTCGTCCAGCAACGAATAACAAATTTATCTCCGACTGAGAAATGTTTAAAACTCATTTTGCTTTTTGTCATTTCTTCTTCCTTTTTCTCATTGTCCTGTTTTTGGGATGTGGGCGTCTTGAGGATTATATTCAGGTTGCTTACCCTAGTAGCCTTTGAGCTCCATGACCTTAATTGCTATTCTTTTCTCAGCTTTCTCTCAAAGGTATATATATAAAACGATGGGTTTATAGATGAGGCCAAGGTTTCATTTTACTTTTCAAGGCCGAGGAGCCAAATGGAATCAGATTTTCGAAAACAGCAGAAAGGAGCTTGGTATCTGTCAATATCAAACCATGAAGAATGTTTACTATTATATTTGGTGAGGTCTGTCAAGATGAAAGCATTAGGACACGATGCTTTTATATTAGTTCATCCAAATTATTACCAGTGAAACTATGGTGAACACCCGCCGTTCTTTAAGGATGGAGTTGAAGTAAGGACCTTGTTTTGGGAGCAAATCTTGATTATATTATTGGGATTGAGACAGAATGCAGTTTAGGCCAAAGGCCAAGCACTGGGACCAATCAGGTTATTCAGCACAAGAAAGAAATTGAGACTAAATAGGGTTTTGCAGGTATAACAGAAGGATACCCTTGCACTTACACTATGAGTCATTTGTTATGGGAGGGTTAAGGAAAGTACGATGGGAGAAAGGAAAATACGGACGGAGGTACAGTAAAATGAAGAAAAACTCTGGGATTGCAGCTAGGGGCATAATGGACTGATATAACTGGATTATTGTTGCATTTAGAATAGTAAAAGATTTTTTTTATTTATTTATTGCAAAATAACGACACACACACGCACATAAAAAAATATTCAATAGGAATAGCTTGTATTAATACACAAGATTATTCTTATCTTTTTCTTGTACTTGGTGATACTAAAGAGAGAGAGAGGAGAGAGAGAGAGAGAGAGGAGAGAGAGAGAGCATTTTCACGATATTCAGGTTCACTGTTTCAAAAGAAAAAATGGAGTGCCAAATAAAAATTTTCAAAAATAAAATATACAGCAACCATTAACTTCGAAACGGAAAATAGCCAATTCATAATATGTGACCGTAAAATAAAGGCTAAATTGGATTTTAGTTCCTTTTTTTTTGTAATCATATTGCAAAGCCTGGCATTTATCATTATTGCAAATAAACTCGGTAGAGTTTTATTTGCAGCATGAAAACATTTCTTTCTTACTTATTCGGAAACTTAGTTTAGTTTTAATTGAACGTTTGGTTTTGTAATATTCTTTGAATTTCCATAATTATTTTCTTCTTCAGCATGTCATAATTCATATATCCATGCACATTCTATTCAGTTTATTTAAAGAGTCGAATCTCTCTCTCTCTCTCTCTCTCTCTCTCTCTCTCTCTCTCTCTCCCATTATTACTGAGGATAGACTGATACCTGATGGTAATCAAACTGCTAACCAATTATATATTTATTTTAAATTGGCCTCAGAAGACTAATTCTTCACAGAAACTAACTCAGAATGGGCAAACTTCGGATTGTCGTATGACTGGTGATAGAGAGAGAGAGAGAGAGAGAGAGAGAGAGAGAGAGAGAGAGAGAGAGAGAGAGAGATAAAAGCCAATAATAGTCCTCGGCCATTTTATAGAATTTCTCTTATATTTCCCAGTAGATATTTTATTCCAAAATAAAACTTTAAGAAAATTATTCTCTCAGTCAGTTTTTCTACCTAAAAATGTTTGTATCTCCTGTCTAAAAATACCATCTAAATAGTTGGTGAAATTATCTTCAGTGGGCATGACGTTCTGTGACTGTTAATTTGAAAATGCAAAAAAAAAAAAAAAAAAAAAGCAATACAGAGCAGACTGAAAATCTTGCTGCTAAAAAATAAAAAAAACAGTGGTTCAGATTGGCACAAAATTCAAGATGTTTCTGCAGCGAAAAGGAATTCTGTAGAACGATGGAAAAAGCGTCCAACGAATAGGAGTCGACTTAGAACATTTTCTAACTATTCGAGGCAGATATACTTTCCTATTATAAAAGTTTTTTTTTTTTTTTTTTCCAGAAACGGGGGACTAGGGCGTGGGAGTCATATTGGAAGTTTTTTGGATTTCAAAAAGATTTATATGTAAAACAGGATGGGTTTATAAAAAAAATTGACACAAAATGTAATAGCAATCGATAGACAGTATATCTTTTAGGGCTGTTGCCTCGTATAATAAGGCGCCCTAAGAGGTAATGTTAGACTTGCGATAATCTTACGCTATGTCGGTTGGTATTGCACTTCCATATTCAATGGAGTGTCTTGGGGTTTGTAGATCACTTACGAAGTCGGTATTATCTTCTTTGGTTATGACGACGATGTGTTAAACTCATGATGATTCGGTGATGAGGTGGAGGTTCTTGTAGAAAACACGAAGTATAAAAAAATATATATATTCTTCTGAGTTTACATGTGAAGATCAGGTATGATTGTACAAGTCTTCTAATGACGATAGCTTGATCGCTTCTGCCAATGATGATGGCTAATTCTATTCTCTCTACAAGGTAAAGCTTAGGTAAAGAGATACAGGTCTTCTAATGACGATAGCTAACTCTATTCTGCTCTACTACCATCTCGGTTACCAGTCATAAAGGAAGCAGACAGTAGCTCGAACATACGAACATACAATCAGATGACATCTTACATACGAACATACAATCAGATGACATTGTTACTAATCACGTAGGCCGCTTGAGCTATAGGTCACGGTGTTTGTCTCAAGCAGGAAGCTTGGACTAATGTTTCAAAACAAATGAATGACTACAGGTGACGGTCATGTTATCTTAGCCTACTTTTATTGTATACGTCATCTTTAGCGTCTCTAGTCTGATCACATTCCTGCAAGCAATCAGGTTGACCTCTTTAGTTTTAGTCATTTATATATATGGAGTAAAACATTCCATATTTTTATTATGTAAACACTTACATATCCAGTGCTGCTTGGAATAAAATATTGTAAGCCACTATTTAAAGACAAACAAACGTGTGTATTCCTAATTTTACTAAGAAAATGCTGAAATTTAGACAGAAAATCTAGTCAAACAAATTTCTGGATAGCAGATTTTCGTGATTATTCAGTATTACACCTTTTTCTCTTATGCTTTCTGCCCATTGTTTCTCTTAAAGATTATTTTACAAGTTGTAATTTCGAAAATAAGACGATGAGGGCTACAATAAATTGTCTGAACACGTTGTAAAATTAAGGACTTTTTGTTTTTTTTGTAATGGAAAGTGGAAGAAGAATCGATAATATACTCAGGATAAATATTAATCCTAACCTTCTTTTCAAGGTTAACAAGCTATCCAGCTTCGAGGTTTTTGGCAATTTTCCTAAAAATATACATTAATCACATTTAATTTTCTTTTCTAAGATGATTTGAACGTAATTAATTAAACAAAATTAGGAAAATATCCTTGAATAACTGTTATTATTGTAAAATCTATAGAATATTACAAAAATAAAACGGAATTTTCCAATTCAAAAAGATAACATAATGGAATCGCGCCAAAATATCAAGTTTATATTCGGCTACATGCGTCATATTCTCTCTCCAAAAGCCTCTCCTTTTGCACTCTGGATTCCGAAGCTGTATTGAGGGTGATACGACTTGTCAACAACAAGACAAAAACATTTCTGACCTGTTACGTCGATTTTTCGTGTTTTGGCGTTATCTCTCTCTCTCTCTCTCTCTCTCTCTCTCTTACATATACACACACCACACACACATACACACACACAGACACACACAAGCAAACATGTGGCGACTATTTTTCCTTATTGATTGTATCTCTCTCTCTCTCTCTCTCTCTCTCTCTCTCTCTCTCTCTCTCTCTCTCTCATACATATACACACAGCGCACACACACACACACACACACACACACACACACAGAGACACACACAAGCAAACATGTGCGGACTATTTTTCCTTATTGATTGTATCTCTCTCTCTCTCTCTCTCTCTCTCTCTCTCTGACACACACGCACACACACACACACACACAAACAAAAACATACCCAACACATTTAAAGAGTCACTTACAGTGGTTCGATGTGTTCGTTGATGATAAGAAAACTCCGTAATTCATTCTCGAAAATGCATCGCCTGATCCGTCTATTGTGAAACTGCAGAAAGACGTGAATTGTAAATAAGATATTAAGAAAATAACATTAACAAATTATCCAACAACGAGTAGGAATAGTTCTTAAAATTTTTACACATTTTCCGGTATAATTCCCATCAACGAGAACTTACTAAAATGGATAGACGTCACATTTCCCAAATAAATGAAAATGAATCTTAAGGTTCTCTTACACCCGTCGTGCGTGCTTAGAGATCGTGCGTCGTCGGAGTTCTTGTCAGGCGTAGCGTTGTCGCAGGATGAAAAATTAAATCGCAGCGATGGCAAGTTTGCAAGTACTTAATGAGTAGGTGTGTCGTGCTCTAAACGTGGGGCCCGCAAGTGGTCTGTACGCTTTTTTGGAAGTAGGAAGAAGTAAAGAGCACGTACGATCTGTACTTGTGTAGCACACAGTGAGTGAGATAATCGTACGCCTATTGCAAGCAAAGCGTGCGTTTTCAGAATCCGTACTTACGAAGTAAGAGAAACATAAGAAAAACGTAATGAGCACGAAAGTGTTAAGCACGACAATCGTGCGTCAAATCGGAGGAACGCACGGGTAATCAAAATAATATAAAAGGGGAGCACTGAGTCTTTTCATCATTTACCGTTTTGGCTTCCAATATGGCACTAGCTGCCTTTGTCTTTGGAGGCATTGTGCTCACTGCCGAAGTCGACCTTGAACTGAGAGCAAACTGTTAGAATCAGCTTTGATATAGGCGAGTCACCTTTTAGCACGTACTTTTGACCCACTTTTATCGTGCTGGTCACACACTTTTATCGTGCTGGTCACACACTTTTATCGTGCTGGTCACACACTTTTATCGTGCTGGTCACGTGTGTCGTCTTAATGTGACGCACTTCACAAGTACGGTGATAGTACTCCCCCACGCACTTGGAAGTAAGATAAAAATGCACGGAGGAAGTGCGCTCACTCCCCTTTTTGTTTAATCGTACATTGAAAGCAAGTTGAACGTACGAGGCTCTTGCATGGTAAGTACGTCTTCATGGTGAAATACCCCGGAATTTCTTCATGCTTTTCCTGCGTTGCACGCACGCCTAGCGCACTTACTGAGTACTTTTGTCTTGCGTGCTACGAGCGTGCTCCAGGCGTTCTAAATGTCGCAGACAGGTCGTAGCGAAAAACTAGCCGGCCAGTTTTCGGGCTGCGTGCTTTGCGTCGTGTTTGCGTCCACCAAAAAAAGTACGTTCCACGTGCGTGTATCTTTCTACTTGGCCAAATTTACACGCAAACCACTCGTAGAAGCACGCACGACCGGTTGTAAGAGTAGCTTTAGTTTCGTGTTTGGTAAACCTCTCCTCTCGGTGAGAGATAATAATCGAGCTTAAATTAAAGGGACAAGTTTTTTTTTATTTTTTTAAAGCTGAAATAGAGATGAAACATATTACGCGCAAACTACCATTTAAATACGCATCTTGTAAAGGATAATTACGGCGTCGAATTACTGAATGCTGAAGAGACATTTGATTGATTTTGTCTAAAAATAACGTAATTGGCACAAAATACTATTTTATATAATTAGGACATAATTAAAACAATTGCCACGGTTATCATCAAAGATGTCTTCTATGCTTCAATTAATTATGCTTAAGTCCAAATATCATGTTTCCTAGAATCGCACAGTAATATCATGCGCTATTTCCACGAGAAACTAGCTACGTATTAATGTTTTGTAACTTTTGACATAATTAGAAAATATTCCTGAAATGTTATTCTTTGTCTGTGTCTGTGTAGTGTGATGAATTCCTTTTCATAAAGGAATATAGTATGGTCACTAGACATAGGTTCTATTACGTAGACAGTAGCTTGTTTCTGACAGCTTAATTCTAGTGATAGCATTTTTATTTTATGGAAGTGACTACAATACTTTAAAAGTTTTCGTATCTGAGAAAATAAGTCAACCTAACCTTAATAAGTTGGTAAGCTGATCTCCATCACAAACTAATATGTTTTTCCCCTTAAATAACATAGCCAAAATTTCCATGTGTTTTTTAGCAAATTAAAGCTATAATGCCATGACATAACTCAAAAGATATCACCCGTTATGTTTATCTTACCTTCAAGTGTCTACAACAAAAACGTAAAATAATATAGTTTAGTTATGGCCAAAAAAATTTAACATATTTTATTGACGAAAACAACTTGCAATCAACTTCGATAGTTACAGGACTGCCTTATGTTGATTTTTGGTGGTTCGCTACTTGACACTGCCCATTTGAAAAGAAACGATATAACTTCCATTTACTTGATCGGTCATACCAGTTACCATTTAAAGATAAAGTTATTTTGGCGTTCCTCTACATCTATATGCTATTAAAAAATTATGTCTAGAAGAGAAAATACATCCATTGTATTTATGTACGGGATTTTATTCGGTATTTTGGATCACTTATTATTTTCTAAGGAATAACCATCTACATTTGTAAACGGGCTAAATTCTAATTCATAAGAAAATATCGGTTATTATATAAGAAGTATTTAATTAACAAATTAATGAATAAATATATAAAAATGCGAGTAAATATATATAAAAAAACAATGAGAATAGTTTAAGGGTAGTGACGCGTCTGCATCTCCGCTTGAACGTTTGAAGTTCCAATGACGCAACCTCCTCTGGGGTGACTGAGAGGAGAGACACAAATGCTTTTCAGTTTTATCCGATACCACAGCAGCCAATTTAGTAAAATAAAACTGAGACGAATTCAGACTTACAGCTTTGAATTGACCGAAAGGACCCAGTTAATCCTCCCCTTTCCATTGAAAACAGAAGCTCTTTTAACGCTGCACGAATGGGCAATATATTTCTCTGAAGTAGACCAGAGTTACTTTATTCCTTTTTCCATCCCATTGATCAATTTTGCTCCAGAATAACGTGATGTGCTGTATCTTGAAAGGATACTAATCTTAAATTATTTCCCCTGGGAGGGGGGGGGCGTACTCACACATACACAGTAAAGCAAATCGAGTACAAGAGGCAAATTGGGAAGATTCAAAGGTTCCTTTATTTCTTTTTTAGTTTTGCCTTATTCACTAAGATTTATTAGAATACGTAATGTGTGTGAACTAGCATTTAATATTCGTCTTGAACTATTAATATTGATGAGTACCATGATTACATGCATGCAAGTATACAGTGTATTATACCTTATACAAATTTCAGCTGCACGAGTGTTAGATTTCATTATAAATAAAAGGATTACAGTTTCTTATATCATAACTATATCTCCCAAAAAAAACATTCAAAACGATAAAACTTCTGGTAACAAGCCTACTCTAAATATCATTAGATTGTACTTCGAGTCAAACGTGAAAAAAAAGTAGGGCTAAAGGACTTGACTTCTTTGTAATTAACCATGTAGCATCTAAATTGACCTCATTTTATAAATATTAATTGTTTTGTTTTTATTTGTTTGCTGTTTATATTCTCATCAAAATGGCAAAGTTGATGTCAAAGGAAGCACAGAAAATGTAGTTAAATATCAACAGGACTTTTTGAAGGGGCAGTTAGATAGATATAAGGTATTTGTAAATATAAATATTGTAAAGTAAACAAAAATTTACTCACCAATCTACTTTTCTCAAATTGTCGATTGAGTCAAGCCAATAAACGTTAGAAATATTGAGTTAACTCAGTGTCAAGATACAAGATACAAATGAAATCTTTAAATAATTACTTTTAGTATTTGCATCTACTATATAATAAATAAAGTAATCTACTTCTCAAATTGATAACTGAATCCAAATAACAGATGAAATATTTATTCATTTATTCTGTCAATTACATCCATTAAACTGATCACTAATAGGTTTTATCTACAGAACTATCACTTACGACCAGCTTCACGAACATAACTTATAAAAAAAAATGACAAACACGTAATGTATCATTTGGAAGGTAACTTCTAAAATGCCAATCAAGCTTTAGTTTCTTTGTAGTTGGAAAGGAGTTTCTGGGGAACCGTGTTTTCATTCTTTTTTGACAATCAGGGATTATTAACTCCACTTTTCATTGTTTTTATGTCGAATGGTTATCATTTGTTATTTTTATCTCCTCCCTTTCTCCTATAATTCTAAAATAGCGTGCTCTGCTAACAGAAAAAAAAAATAGCGAGAGAGAGAGAGAAACACGTCTCTACCGAGAAGTATTGATGCCGCATATGACAGAAACAGTCCCATTAATTAGAGGTAGTTGGAGAAAATCTCATTACATTATATGGCGTATAATTACGGTTCAATAAAAGTCGTGAAAAAATTACAGCGTTATTGCACGCAAGTCCCACAAAAATGAGACTACTGTAATAGACGACCGTCATATCCTGTAACCAGCAAGACATTTATTGACTTTATTTAATCTTATTTCTCTGTTATTTCTCTACATGCAAAGACAACTTTTTTAGAATTTAGATTGAGTTAATGCATCTGAATATATATTTTATCGATTTGTTTCTATTTTTTCTTTCTTAGATTTTTTTCCCATATCTTATTTTTTTTTATTTAACTCAGATTTTCATGTCATAACTTTGAATCTCAAAAGTGAAGAATATAAATTTATAGATAGATTTGATTTTGTTAGCTATTTATCTCGTGTAGAACTTATTCAGCATATCAAATATCCTATTAAAAACTACGTGCATACCTACACTCGTGTAAGTATGCGGGGGTGACCTAAATTGGCTAACTTGTGGACGAATCTCTTGGTATAAATACCACCTTTTCTGTAAACCTTTCTCATTCAATATACCTGAAGAGAGAGACAGCAGTCTCTGAAATATAGTACTTTTTCTCTCTACATTTTGGTGTTTTTATGGGCTCCTTTTAGATATATATAGATATATTTTTTTTTTTCACATCTGTACAAACGTGCAAACAGGACTGAAACAAATAAACTTTTAATATAATCATATAATGAAAAAAAATATCTGTTTCATTTACTCTTTTACAATAATGAGACATAAAAAAGATACTAACTGGGATTTTATGCATCGTGGCTTGGCGAAATGTCTACTCAAGGGAAGCTTTGTTTTAAATGTATTCCCTTTCCAATAGGGATCATGAAACGCAATATTATAATACTATATCTCTTAATGAGTATTAGAAACAACGTTACGGTTGTCCAATAGGATCATATTTACATTGAAAGTAGAGTCATTTAGATGCCTTGATATTTTTCGTGCGCCTCTTTATGAACGATATGCGAGATATTCTCCAATTCACAGCACACACAATATATATATATATATATATATATATATATATATATATATATATATATATATATATATATATATATATATATATATATGTATATATATATATATATATATATATATATATATATATATATATATATATACATATATATATATATATATATATATATATATATATATATATATATATATATATATATATATATATATATATTGTGTGTGCGTGTGAATTTGGAGAATATCTCGCATATCGTTCATAAAGAGGCGCACGAAAA
>NC_087200.1:214595881-214603381 GCF_015104395.2 Macrobrachium nipponense
GGTTTTTTATTATAATGCAGCCGAGATCGATGGTTGCAGGGTAATACACTTTCCCGCAATCCAGCCTCTGCGAATCGCGTACCTCAGTCACAGCCTTGAGAAACGATTCGGCTTTGACCCACATCTGTAAGGGCGGTCCGAGAGGTTACTCTTACAGGGATTTCTTAGTCTTGCTTTGCTTTGCTTTAGAATGTGGAGATTTCATGGTATGGCAATAAACCTCAATGACTATTAACGTATTCGAGTTATTCACAAAGACTGATTGACACCGCAATAACATAATAGTTTTGTCGGAAAACAATTTTTTCTTTTTATCATATGCCACGGGTGCTAAAGAAAGGTAGACAGATTTTGTTTTATATTCTTATATTTTTTTATGTATAAGTATAATAGTTGTAATCATATGAATAAACTATTCGATTTGAATTATATTCTTATTTGAATAAATAAAAACCCGTTGTTTACTGAGGATGCAAAAAAATTATTCATATCTAATGTTCATGTTCATTCCAGAAATAACTAAAGTAGGTTTAATATACATATATATATATATATATATATATATATATATATATATATATATATATATATATATATATATATATGTGTGTGTGTGTGTGTGTGTGTGTGTGTGTGTGTGTATAATAAAAGGAGCCCATAAAAACACCAAAATATAGAGAGAAAAGACTATATTTCAGAGACTGCTGTCTCTCTTCAGGTATATGAATGAGAAAGGTTTACAGAAAAGGTGGTATTATATAAGAGATCCATCCACAGGTAAGCCAATTTAGGTCACCCCCACCCCCGCTGATAATCTTCCTTTAATCTTCTTAAGCGTTGGTGAATGAAAACTTCGTCGATCACATCTGAAATCCACGATCCTTTTGAGATGTTCATTACCGCCTCTTTTATTAAGGCCGATTCCATCATTTGACTCTTATATATATATATATATATATATATATATATATATATATATATATATATATATATATATATATATATATATATATATATATATATATATATATATATATTATCTTTATCAAACAAGAGAGGCTTTCTTATCAAAATTTGTAAAAATCCAAATCCAAAAGTTGATTTATATGAATACAATTAGTACATATAGAATATAAATACTATAGAACATATAGATAAACTGCATACTTTAGTATCCGTAGCATATAAAAAACAAAGAGAAATTTGGTTTCTGACGAAACAGTATATGATTTGAATGTCAACAGTCTTGCCAATACTGAAAATACTTGAATAGCCCTTGTAGATGTTATCATACCATGATATCTGCATTATAATTGCTCCTTTATATCATTGTAATATCGATATTAGTTATCAATTGTTAGACATCTTATTGGAAACTATGACTTAGTGAAGTCGGCAACTCGACCTCGTTGTGATTATGGGATGGAGCTTCGTTTCCTGCTACCGGACATCGTAATTGCTTCATATATCTTGCATTTGGATCTAAGGCTTTGCAGTTACAAGCGTTTCGAAAAAGTGTTAAGAATTCCAGAAGTTAAGTGCAAAAGCATCTGGAAAAAAGTGACCAGTAGATTCTAGACCTCATAAATCTGGAGGCAGAGCTGAAATGAACTCCACTCGACTTCCTGAACCATCCAAGTTGCGCCAAAACTCTAGAACTTATTGGTGCCATAAATATCAGATTTATCATCCCCGTAAGCACTTAACTCGGCGTCGCCAGATAAAAGATATTTTAATACTCTCGTTTATTATTAGAATCTAAGGTGACTGAAGGGACGCCGGCTTCTCTTAGATTTTGGCTACAGAGGAAAAAGAACGATGGAATTTCAAGGTTAGGGACATTTTATCATACAATCTTCGTCGTAACTTTGTGTCGTCGGAGTTTGTGGTGGATTTTTTGTTAATTTTTTTCAATGGGAACTACAATCGTTTATTCATGTATCTTCCTTTAAGTTATTAGTGTTGTTTGAGGCTGATTATGTTGTCGAATATAATTTTTAGTTCTAGGTATAATGAATCACTGAAGGGCAGAAACTGTAGCCATTATTGACGAATATAACTTAGTGAACATACAATATGTAAGTTTTGTCTGGAATTTTATGACTATATCTCCTGCCATTGACCAAGGAAAAGGAAAACTCCTCCTTATTGTCCAGCCTCAGCATCGTCGAAGTCTGGTAAAGCGTCATTCATGGTCTGGGGGATCTGAGGCTTCCTAAGACCTTCTGAGACCTACTTTACCTTCATTTTAGGTCTTTACAAAGGATTCACATCAGATGCCTTTTGAAAAATTATTATATAACAACTTATACAAATATTATTTTTAGAATTTATAAGATTTCCTGAGATCGTTGCCATAAACATTTGCTTGAAAGCAAATTGCTTTTTTTCAGCAATTCATGTCAGAGAGAGAGAGAGAGAGAGAGAGAGAGAGAGAGAGAGAGAGAGAGAGAAGAGAAATATTTCTGAATTCAAGAATGCATCGACCAGAATGGTAAATGATACTTTGTAAGCTAAGCATATCACACAATAATCTCTTTATAACAAATAATATTAGATATTCAAGTCATTATCGAAATATGAAATGTAACTAATTATCATTACACTCACTTCTGAATCAATTAATCCATTACCAGCGAGATCATGCAAATGCGTTCACTCAAATCCCATTAGAAGGAAGGGGTGGGATTAACCGTAGTACTCGTAATCCCTCTCCATTCCTGTTTCCTGTTTTTTTTATCCGAAAGGAAATCCTTTTCCATTTGAAGGATTTTTTCTCTGCCTCCCTCACGGACATGCGTGTGATTATCGTCTTTATTGATCTTTTACTTCTGGTCTGATTTTGTTAGCTTTGTTTTGAGGTAAAAGAAGTCGCTACGTAAAATGAAAGTAGGATTCGTTCATTAATGATAATAATAATAATAATAATAATAATAATAATAATAATAATAATAATAATAATAATAATAATAATAATAATAAAAATAATAATAATATTTCTCTACTTCTTCCTATTATTATTATTATTATTATTATTATTATTATTATTATTATTATTATTATTATATTCCTTCCCCCACACACCAAACGAAGTACAGAAGATAATAAAGGAACAATATTCCCAGGCCATTCTATGAGAGGAGTCTTGTCTCCCGCGTTTCAGAATGAAGGCTTTTCTGTGCACAAGGACCGAGTCATTAACGCCAGAGAGAGAGAGAGAGAGAATGACCATTGTACTTTTCAAGATTTCACTCTGCGAATGAATCTTGTATCTTGTCGAACATTTAAAAAAATTCCTCTTCAGGAAGTGATGTAGATTAGATATAAGAGAGTTCTTCGCTGGACGAGTGGTTTTCGCACTCGGCTAATAATTCGGTGGTCTGAAGTTCGAATCCCGGCTCGGCCAACGCGGAATCAGAGGAATTTATTTCTAGTGATAGAAATTCATTTCTCCATATAGTGTGGTTCGGATCCCACAATAAGCTGTAGGTCCCGTTGCTAGGTGACCAATTGGTTCCTACCCACGTAAAAATATCTAATCCTTCGGGCCAGCCCTAGGAGTGCTGTTAATCAGCTCAGTGGTCTGGTAAAACTAAGATATATTTTTTTTACATATGAGAGATTTTCATCTATGAGAGAAGTATGATCCTGACAATACTTGGCCTTCCATCAGTGACCTGTGGCAGCCTTTGTGATTCCTAAAGAAATTGTCGCAGAATTTGACCCACTTCCTGCAGAATAAATAAAGAGAAGGTTTGTGGATATCTTTCTTGCAATACGTTATGGGAATCTATCTATTCTCATCAAATACATTTAGTCATTCTTTAAAGAGCAAAATATTTTAGAATAGGAAAGGGAACAAGATATTTTTTTTTATATATCGCCTCCCTTTGGACGAAAGGATTTTTCGTATATTTTTCATAGGGGATAATATAGCAATATCAAACCACAAATTAACGTTCATAATTTTCCAAGTTTTATTGAAGATAAAACAAGAAAACATGACTTTAGGTTAAAGGTGATTCATGGACTACGAAACCTAATTGTTATTTTTTCTCTTATTATATTCAAATTATTTCTAGAAATATTTATCATTATTTTTCGTTTTATAAAGTTTGGCATTGATATTTTTGCTTCTTTGTGGGCATAGAAAAACCATTCAGTGATTTACTGATTTATTGCAAATATTACTTGCGATATCTAAACTACTTATTCTCAAAAGTGACAAGAACCTTTCACAAGCATTTTGACGATCAGATTTTTCGTACCATAATCTCACCATCCTTTTGGCCAACATCCGGGTCACAGGAACCTTGGGAAAAGGATGCTTTGAATATAACATGAATTAATCCACAAACCGAAATCCTGCAGAGGAAAAGATGAAAATTGCGATCTCTTACTACCTCTACAAATTTCTCTTTTTCATTTACTGTAAAACCTGGAACTTCCCAAGGTCATGGAGAGAATCTGTGGCGTTTTCAATACAGTGTTGTAGTTTTTTTCGTAATATCTATACATACATACACACACACACACACAAACTATATATATATATATATATATATATATAATATATATATCTAATATATATATATCTATATCATATATATATACTATAAATGCATGTGTATGCATGTATGCATGTATGCATGTATGTTATATCGTCACGTGAAATAATAGAATAATGTATTTTCTTGCCAGTTCCTAACCATTTAAAAAATCATTTAGAAACATTGATGTGAAAACAAATTTCCTAGCTTCATAACATTAATAACTTGAAATGAAAAATGCTCGAAATTTAATAGTACTTTAAACAATAAATAAATCAGCTGGTAAGAATAAGGATGTTTTCTCATATGCAACAAAACAACAAGGTAAAAAAATAAAGAAAAACATAGAAGGTTTTGTCAAGAGAAAAATACCATCACATATCAACTGCTTTCTCCGTATCCGCCGACGCGAACTTCAGTCGTGTTCTGAAAACCAAAAAGACTATTTGTCTCCCATTGAATAAAGCGTAGCTAAAGCCGCGATTAGGTATTCGGGACAGCGAGAGAACCGGTGATCTATTAAGCGCATTTTCCGAACGTCCGAGTTGACGTGAAGCTCAACCTTTTTCCGTTTTCTGGACGAGGAGACTGAACGGGTTAAAGATCGAGAATTGAGAATATTTTGTCCTAAAGGGGCATTTGCTTTCCTTCGAGAATTTGTGATTTGGTGTCAGGCAATAAAAGCAGTGTTTGATCTTGATAAACATCATCCATTTCAGGGCTAAATATTATTATTATTCTTACTATTATTATTATTAATCCTTATATATATATATATATATTTTTTTTTTTTTTTTTTTTTTTTTTTTTTTGCTCTATCACAGTCCTCCAATTCAACTAGGTGGTATTTATAGTGTGGGGTTCCGGATTGCATCCTGCCTCCTAGGAGTCCATCACTCTCCTTACTATGTGTGCCGTTTCTAGGATCACACTCTTCTGCATTAGTCCTGGAGCTACTTCAGCCTCTAGTTTTTCTAGATTCCTTTTCAGGGATCTTGGGATCGTGCTAGTGCTCCTATGATTATGGGTACGATTTCCACTGGCATATCCCATATCCTTCTTAATTTTCTATTTTCAGATCTTGATACTTATCCATTTTTTTCCCTCTCTTTCTCTTCAACTCTGGTGTCCCATGGTATTGCGACATCAATGAGTGATACTTTCTTCTTGACTTTGTCAATCAACGTCACGTCTGGTCTGTTTGCACGTATCACCCTATCCGTCCTGTATACCATCAGTCCCCCAGAGGATCTTTGCCTGATCGTTTTCTATCACTCCCTCAGGTTGGTGCTCGTACCACTTGTTACTGCAAGGTAGCTGATGTTTCTTGCACAGGTCCAGTGGAGGGCTTTTTTTGCCACTGAATCATGCCTCTTTTTGTACTGGTTCTGTGCAAGTGCCGGGCATTCGCTTGCTATGTGGTTTATGGTTTCATTTTTCGTATTGCACTTCCTACATATGGGAGAGTTGTTATTTCCGTCTATCGTTCTTTGAACATATCTGGTTCTTAGGCCTGATCTTGTGCCGCTGTTTATCATTCCTTCAGTTTCTTTCTTTAGCTCTCCCTCTGTAGCCATTGCCATGTGTCATCGCTGGCTAGTTCTTTAGTCTGTCTCATGTATTGTCCGTGCATTGGTTTGTTGTGCCAGTCCTCTGTTCTGTCTGTCATTCTCCTGTCTCTGTATATTTCTTGGTCTTCGTCTGCTTTTATTAGTCCTTCTTCCCATGCACTCTTTAGCCACTCGTCTTCACTGGTTTTCAGATATTGCCCCAGTGCTCTGTTTTCGATGTTGACGCAGTCCTCTATACTTAGTAGTCCTCTCCCTCCTTTCTTTCGTGTTATGTATAGTCAGTCCGTATTTGCTCTTGGGTGTAGTGCTTTGTGTATTGTCATATGTTTCCTGGTTTTCTGATCTATGCTGCGGAGTTCTGCCTTCGTCCATTCCCACTATTCCTGCGCTGTATCTGATTACTGGCACTGCCCATGTGTTTTATGGCTTTTATCATATTTCCGGCGTTGAGTTTTGACTTGAGTATCGCCTTGAGTCTCTGCATATATTCTTTCCTGATCGTGTCTTCATCTCTTGGTGTTTTATATCCCCTCCTTCCATTATTCCCAGGTATTTGTATTCTGTCTCATCTACTATGTGTTTGATGTTGCTCCCATCTGGTAGCTTTATCCCTTCAGTTCTCGTTACTGCCCTTTTGTATGTTGACTAAGGCGCATTTTTCTATTCCAAACTCCATCCTGATGTCCCCAGATACAATCCTTACAGTCTGGATTAGTGTATCTATTTCCTTGATGCTCTTACCATACAGCTTGAGGTCGTCCATGAACATCAGATGGTTGATTCTGTTGCCTCTTTTCTTGAAATTGGTACCACGGCATCCATCTTTCTGTAGTACTTTTTTTTGTCATGGGAATCATGGCTACTATAAAGAGTATGGGGAGCAGTGATCGCCCTGGGAATTGATCCCTCTCTTGATATTAACCTCTGGCTAGTCTTATTCCAGAGCTGTAAGTATTGTATTCCAGTTGCGCATTGTATTTTTGAGGAAGCTGATGGGTGTTTTTTTCCTCTGCCCCATATATTTTCAGGCATTCTATTAGCCATGTGTGGTATCATGTCGAAGGCTTTCTTATAGTCTATCCATGCCATGCTTAGGTGGTTTTCCTTCTCCTACTGTTCTCATTACCGTTTTGTCTATCAGGAGCTGGTCTTTGTGCCCCTACCACTTCCTTCTGCAGCCTTTCTGTTGGTGGGGGATGGTGTTTGTCTCCTCTAGGTAGTTGTATAGCCTTTCACTGATGATACCTGTTAGTAACTTCCACATTATTGGTAGGCAGGTGATAGGCCTGTGGTTACTGGCTATATTTCCCTTACTCTTGTCTTTTTGTACTAAGGATGTTCTTCCTGTGGTCATCCATTTGGGTGGCATGGTGATTTGA
>NC_087200.1:214610881-214620355 GCF_015104395.2 Macrobrachium nipponense
ATGAACAGATTATATATAAATGAAAATTTTTACCGCGACGTTAAATAATTTTAGCATAACTGAAATAGAGATTCAAAAAGTGTGTGCACGGTGCGGGTATGATGTGTTAGTGTCATTGCACTACGTATTACTCAAAACTCTCAAATAGAAAGAGAATCTGAATTAGAGATATCTTCCTTTAAATAACTCTGATTTTAAAACGTTAATTTTAAGTGGGTTTACCACAAAATGCAACGGAATACTTTTTCGTGGTTCAAAGAGAGACCAGTTTACTGTTTCTATCTAGGCATTGCTGTCGAAAAAACCTAAACACTATACACAAGCAAGTTCATCACATCGCTTTTTTCCAGACGCTGACCATGCTGTGGCAAGAGTTAATGACAGAGGTCTGTTCTAGAAACCTAAATATCATTTCGAGTTTTCATGATTAACATTTTAATTCTATTTAGAGCAATTAATAACAAGATTATTAAAGAACAATTATTCCTAAAGTAAGAATCTTCTGAGCAATATTACGAGCATATAGTGTATATAATACAAATTACTTTACAGTAGGATCCTTTCCATTTCCTTTTGTCTTTTTCCCATCAACATCTTTTCACCTTAAGTCATTCTCTTCAAGCACATGGCTCTCCCCATCCCTTCCCCCCTCAAGCCCCATAACCTAACACCCTCCCCTGACCCAAGGGAAAAAATGGGTGATGACAACTTCCGGAAGTCGGAGCATTTTATAAAACCGGCTGACGAGGTGGACACGAAGCCATCAAATATGCAAATTGAAGGCGGACGCTCGTTGTTGCGCCGCCAGCAAGAACTAATTAATCAATCATTTGAGGCGGACGCATAATCATCCCAGATCATAATTAGATTCCAAAATCATTATAACGTTATCTGTCAAGTTCCAAATTCATCTGTGTGTATGTGTGTGTGTGACTGGACTTATAGTATCAGTACTCCTCATAATTTAATAGCAGAGATAATAACTTCGCCAATTTATTCATCAATCAAACAAGTGTCAATAAATGATGGAACAGCGTAAAATAAACTGGATTATGAGTCTAACATCTCTTGTTTATTTTCAGGTATTGTTTATATATTATCTATTAAATATTAAATATACATTGATTGCAATTTTCACGATTTTTACGAGAAATTTCATGATCGATGTCTTTCTGCTCTATAAAACGACTTTCCGCTTCTCCCATCGTATATCAGTCTTTCCTCTCTTTTTCGCGTTTCTCTCTCACTCCCCTTTCACTCCTACAATGCCTACAGATAAAACTTTCATTCACCGCCGCCTGTACCTTAAAATAGCTCATTGTCGTAGAAGAAAACTCCCCCAAAAAGTCTCAGGACTCGAGTGTAAATGAGCTACGTGTTCCAACATTTTTTCAAGGACCCGCGGAAGCTCAGCGCTCGTTTCCCACGGCCTATAAATAATAGACCTCCAGTACTTCAGCTTCACTTACCAGGACGGGTAGAAGAGATGATGGCCGCTCTACCTCAAGAGATGATTACCTATTCTCACGCAAGTATGGTTGCAGTATTTTTGTTCTTCGTTATTGCCTTTTGTAGGTCAGTGGGTTTTACTCTCTCTCTCTCTCTCTCTCTCTCTCTCTCTCTCTCTCTCTCTCTCTGTGAGGGATGGGAAATGCGTGGGTGGAAAACAAAATCAATACTCCGTCTCTTCTTATTTTCTTGGCTATTTCATGTTAGATGTTTATTTTATGGTATGATATTTCTTTATGATATCTGTTAGAATGATGAAGATTGATTGGTTGAGGAGGATGAAGTCAACTTTCAATTTATATTCTACTGGGAATGATACTATACGAAATCTAATTCTTCTCTATGAAGTATTATCAGTCACAATGCTATCAAGATCTTTTATTCGAACGGCCAAGATTTGCAAATATGTGAATAGCCCGGTATTTAATATTCGATGTTATTTCAACCACTCATATATACACACGCGCGCGCGCACATACACACACACACACACACACATATAATGGAATTAACCTACATGACACACCTCTATGATTTGCAGACCTTTGTTCAGTAAGTGCTCGTAAAACTGAAGATTATCTACGATAAAGCTCTTATCTTCCACGGTACTCCTACTTTTTCATATACTTTCACAAATAAGAAGCAAAGCGCCACATAAAGGTTTCAGATTTGGGACTTACTGGTAACTACAAGCGCAAATACTCCATTGACATTATTTTAAAAAAGCATAGGTTTTAAGATCAGGTTTTTAGACGGAATGCTCAAGATAAACTATTAGTTCGGTCAGAAATATATAGTATTTGAAAAATCTTCTTAAAACACATGTAAAACTGTTAAATAAGTAGACAATAAATTCAGAATGTTTATATGAAATTACACAGTTGATTAGTGTGAGTGTCTTGCAGTATGTACAGCTTATTCAAGACTATTTTATATAACATTAAATTAGATATTGATAATTGCAAAAAGTATTTACCTAGCCATATGTCAACTTCCTGTCCACTAATGCCCCAAGTCGTAAGGAAATAGGAAAAAAGTGTAATAAATTCAGTTGTCATGAAAATAGAAGAATCAAAATCTTTACGAATAAAATAATCTAACATTAAAGAATTTTTTTTCCTTTATTTTTTCAAACATAAAACCAGAATTTTGATCGTCTACTAAAAATACGAAAACGACATTAACAAGATCCTGTTACAATCTGGTTCCTCCCTTTCAGTGCTTGAAAATATTCCTTCTACTTTCGACGGGACTAAGTTCTTGAGCTCAGGGGAAAGTGTCATTAACACATCCACCTCCTCTTTAATTACAGATTTGCTCCCTTGGGAATGTTGGAAGGAGCAAGAGACTGAAAGAGAGATAATCTCACTCTCTCTCTCTCTCTCTCTCTCTCTCTCTCTCTCTCTCTCTCTCTTTGCATATTAATTTTGAGCAGGAGAAGGAGGTGTGTTTTAAGTCTCATCTTCTACCGTGCGGGTGGGGAGAAGTAATGATGCTTTTTCAAGGTCTCGGAAAATAAACATTGAAATTAAAAAAGGCAAGAAATTCTGTACATCATAAAATAATGATCAAGTTTGCTAAGTCAAGTGTTCCTCCTTAACCCCGCCGCCCCTCCCACCAACCCGCGCCACCCCCTTCTCTCTCTCTCTCTCTCTCTCTCTCTCTCTCTCTCTCTCTCTCTCTCTCTCTCTCTCTCTGGCCTCTGCCTGTGTCAATAGTTATCAAAGGATTCGAAGGCTTTGGCAGAGGAGGTCACCAAAGAAGCCAATAACTTTGTCTTTTGTGATTAACATTCCAGGTCGCCTTCGTCCACAAGCAGAGGCTTTTCTGTCGTCCAGGAATTCAGCAGATTCCTATGCACTTAGAAATTTTTCTTCGCGGATTCTTTTTCTTTCACAATTTTTTACACAGTTTTCTAAGTAAGCATAAGCATTTATGATTCTAGTAGACCAATAAGTAACTGGGAACGACAGGAAGATTATTATTTACGTATCATATCTACCCCAGGTTGGTTTGGAAAACAAAACCCCAGATATGGACCTTGGAATTCTTTTCAGTGCTTTACATTCTAATTCCTTATTATTTTATTAATGAACCATCCTCTCTGCCGGATCATCTTTAAGTATAATGCAATTCTAATGTATCTCTTGATTGCAGATTCCCTTAAATGATTTGATCAATGATAAATTCTCGAAAACGTTCGAGCGAGTTAAATGAACTTTGAATTCCTTCTTTAGGTGAAGAATTCCCCATCAAAATTTTGTATGAATACTCAGGTTGTCTCTCTGTATGGATTTGTTCCATTCTGAATTTCTTATTCGTATAAAATGTCTTCATTTTCATTTTGTTTATTATTTTCGTTTTTAATCCGTTCACTGAACATACGTGCATGATTTGTACGGTTGATAATGTTACTTACTTATTTATTCTAATAAGCTTGATTAAATATTTTAACGGAAATAGTTGGTCTTTCTCCACCAAGAATTCTCCTTTTTTTTATTCAAATACTCCACTTCTATACTTAAGCTATCATTGTTTTATTCATAATCTATGATGAATTTTCGAAAGCTATTCTCTCTCTCTCTCTCTCTCTCTCTCTCTCTCTCTCTCTCTCTCTCTCTCTCTCTCTCTCTCTCTGAAAGTATTAGTTTTGAATAGGGAAGGATATTCCCACAAATACAACTGAAGGCTCAACCATATAGGTGAATAGAATTGATAAATAATAGACAAATCTTTCTCACTTTGTCAAAGAACTTCTATATTTTAAGGCTGTTGACTCACTGTACATGTAACAAATTTTGACAAATCTTCAACAATCATTTGCTTTTGTTTAGGAAGCGATTTGATAAGTGTTACCAATTCATTATTTTGTGTCCGTTTATTTATATTCTCATATTTTATTCTTCTTGTTATTAGATGATATTTGTGTAGTGTTCCTTGCTTACTTGCAAAGCGTTTTTGTTTTGTTTTGACGAGTGGGGTGAAATAAACTTCGTCTTGAGGGAGGCCTCTTGAGGGAGGCCAACGGGGTCATCAGTGTAGTGAATGCTGCGACTAACGCTGTCCACCTCCCGCCCATAAAAGGAGACTACAGCCTGGGTTATCTATACGGTAACATAAAAGCTTACAAACCAGGAAACCTCCTCCGGCCGATCATCAGCCAGACGCCCCTACTTACGCCTTGGCTAAACGTCTTAACCAAATTTGATCCCCTACGTCCCGAGTCTGGTACAGCCTGCAGTCGTCAGTAGAATTCCTAGAAGTCATCAAGGACGCCCCTGGCACCGGGATTATCGCCTCGCTGGACGTAGAGTCCCTGTTTACGAACGTGCCTGTCGACGAAACCATTGACATCATCCTTGAGCGTGTCTACAGGAGTCAGTCGACGGCGCCCCTCAACATACCCGAAGCCTCGCTCCGTACTCTGCCGGAGATCTGCACGAAGAAGGCCCCTTTCTCCACCCACCGTGGCCAGATGTACCGCCAAAAGGACGGCGTAGCGATGGGCTCCCACTGGGGATACTCCTTCGCTAACTTTTACATGGGAACCGTGGAGGAACGAGACTTCGCTAGGATGCAGCAACCCCGCAGATATGGACGATATATCGACGACATCTTTGTCCAAGTCGACGCCGAGAATGAGGTAGAAGCCCTCGTTCAGGCATTTCAGCAGTGCAGCGTGCTGAATTACACGGTTGAATATAGCACCGACGATCGGCTTCCCCTTCCTCGACGTCCTTGTGAGTAAGACGGAAGACGGCCTCCGTACTTCCGTCTACACAAGAAATGAAAACAACAATAAGAGCCGATGCAATGTCTAGAAACTTAGAATCTGGTGATTATCCTCGTCTTTGGAAAGATATCCAGTCTTTAAATCCCAAAACTAAAAAGCTATCACAGAGAGTAGGGGAAGCAGTCGGAGACGAAGCTATTGCAAGTATGTGGGGCGATCACTTCAACAATATCCTGAATTGCATAAATGATCAGATTCCCGAAGGGATGTAGATAACCTCCTTACTGACAACATTCAATTTCATTTTGCAGACCGTATTACGCCAGGTAACATCAGCGATGCCATAAACATCCTACCTAATAATAAATCGCCCGGCTGTGATGGTCTTCCCTGCAGAGGGCCTTCAACTCTGCCCAATCCGATAATTTACATTTTGCTAGCTGCCCTATTCAATGCGTGCATAATTCACCGGTTTCTTCCAGACTCCCTACTCTAGTTCACTTGATACAATTAATCAAAAACAAGCTAAAGGATGCAGCTGACCTGGCAACTACCGGCCGATTGCAATCACAACGATCGCATCGAAGATACTTGAGTCTGTTCTTCTAGTTAGACTTCTCCCCTTTTTTACACACCACTGACAACCAGTTCGGGTTTAAAGCAAACCATTCAACCGACACCTGCATTACATACTGAAAGAATTGCTTAATTACTACCTATCATCAGCCTCTCCTATTTTCCTTTGTTTTGTAGATGTGAGAAAAGCATTTGACAGAGTAAACTACCTGAAGCTCTTCCTGAAGCTGCATAAAAGGGGCACACCCCTGTACCTAATTGGCATTTTACATTGCTGGTTCTCCACACAGCAATTCTGTGTCAAATGGGTAACGTGTTATCTTACACCTCGGCTCCCTAAACGGGCTCCGGCAAGGGGGCATTCTCTCTCCTTACCTGTTTAATACTTCCACAGATGACTTGAAATGTCAAAACCCCCCTGAACGGTCGCTCCCAATCGGATGCACCCGCCAATGAAACAACTATAAACAACCTCTGTTACGCCGACGATATGGTTCTGATTTCCCCATCAGTGCAAGGTCTCCAACGACTCATCGACACTTGCCGCCAATATGCAGAGGAATTTGATATAATCTACAACGAAACCAAGACCCCAGTGTATGTCGCTGCTCCCGAGATCGCTTAAGCATATTGCAGAACCTCAAATTTTCCTCGGAAACCATCGGCTGGAATTTGTGCACGAATTTCCGTATTTGGGTCACATTATCACCGACGACCTAAAAGATACGGCGACATTGAACAGAGGCGTCGTAAACTATGTGCAGCTGGCAACATGATTGCAAGGAGTTTGCCTTCTGTCACCGAGACGTGAAACTGCTTCTATTCCGCTCGTACTGCTACAGTATCTATGGGTGTTCCTCTGGACGAACTATACCCAAGAGACCTTGAGACGCATCACTGTTGTGCACAATGACATTCTGACGCCTCACAAACACTCCCCGCTACCACTCCGCCACACAGATGTTCATGAAAACCACCTGGACAATTTAAAAATCATTGTTAGCGAACAATGTCCAGTCTGGTAACCCGAGTGAGAAACAGCAGCAACTCGCCTCATACAAAGCATCCTAAGGAGTGAAACAAGAAGAAGATCTAAATTGTGGGAAAGATGGGAAAATGAGGCCTTTGTCCCCTAAAGGACTTAATCTCTGTATTGGCAAGATGTCATCTGCAGTTTTTGTCATTATTACATTTATAGCTGATATTTTAAATTTTTCATTATTACTGTGATTCCTATCAAGTTAAAGTTTTATTTACATTTAATTTATGTATTAAGCCCTCTGGACCTGACTACTGTAACCACCTAAGGTCTCTAGTTGAAATTTGAGTTTATATAATATGTGCACCAACTGTTATTACTCGCAATGCATTTTTTTTTTTTTTCTCTCACCAATATTATTACTGTTATTACCAGTATGATGATTACTAGCTTTTATGCTACCTCAGCTATATTATGGATAAGTGCCGATTATTCATTTTCTTTTTCTATTTTATCATATCTCATGTATCTAGATTGTGTATGTTACTGTCTGTATCTTGTATACTCAATGTATATGGCCCGAGCTGAAATAAAACATATTATTATTATTATTATTAAACCAACCTAGGACTTTGCCTCAATGGTGACAGGCGAGTGCCCCGCCAGATTCAAAAGCACGACCGTCAGGGCCTTCGTCAGGAGAGCCCTCTCCCAATGCTCGACCTGGCAGGACACTCATCAGGAACTCGACCGCGCCTCCCAAGTACTGGTAAATAACGGGTATTCAAATAAATTAATAAGCAGAGAAGTCCGTACAGCCCTGGGAAAAATGGTACGGTAGTAAGAGCCCGAAACCCGCCCCGCCCCCAGGATAATATCAAGCTGTATTATAAAGACTTCATGAGTTTCACATTACGGTGAAGAGGAGGACTCAGTTAAGAAAATTATTTCTGAAAATGTATCCCCGACTGACGACACCAAAAATATCGACCTAATTATCTACTACCAGAATCGGAGGACGCGCAACCTTATTATGAAAAATAACCCCTCTCTACGGTAACAGACCCCCTGAAGCAGACGCATGTGGTGTACCAGTATACATGCCAAGTCCGCGGTTGCAGCAGCGCCTACGTTGGTATGACGTCCATGCGCCTGTCGAAGAGACTCTCATGCCACGCCCAAGAGGGGGCTATCAAGAATCACGCACGCACCAAACATCAAGAGGCCATCTCCCGGGATGTGATCATCCAAAACACGAAGATCATCGGGAAGGCCCCTGATGCCCGTCGGTTACGCCTGCTGGAGGCGCTTCTCATCAAGCAAGTGAAACCTACATTAAATACGACGCAGGAAGAATTTCTTCTTCTCCCTACGAGTATGAGAAGACTGCCACCAACAATGACACCACCGAGCACGACAACTCCACGGAAGACGACGCCCCCGAACGAGATACTCCTGCAGCCAACCATAATCAAGTTAGCCGTGACGTCCCGCAGCGTAGCGAAAACGCCCGTCGACATAACCGCGCCGCTAAGGAGGTCTAGGCGGCTGTAGGACTTACAGCCATTTGCACCATCAACCGCGTGGAAAGTGGCTTGAGACCCGGTTCAAGCCACCAATGAAAACGAAGACCTACCGCCACCAGCCAATAGTAGATCAGCATGGGGCAGACCCCCTGCTGTCAACTCCAAATATAAACGAGGACGGACACCGCTCCAAGATCAGTCTACCCTCAGCTTCCCAGCGAGTATGTCTGGCAGCTCCAGACGAAAGCTCGCTTGCTTCAAGAAAGAGAGAGAAAGAGAGAGACATATATATATATATATATATATATATATATATGATATATATATATATATAATATATATATAGATATATATATATATATATATATATCGTAATGACTTTGATAACTATGGTATCATAGTTTATCTGTAAAATTCAAATATATACACCAATTTTGACTCTGTATTTGATCATGACCTCCATAGGCGCTCTACTAGCCTGTCTAAGAAGCACGGAAAAAGACCGCTATTCGGAAAATAGAGAGAATCTCTACAAGTGTAATCTGCTGAAGTAGCCATCACTTTTGATAAAGTATGCTTGAGAGAGGGTCTGCTTCCTAAGTACAATAATAATAATAATAATAATAATAATAATAATAATAATAATAATAATAATAATAATAATAATAATAATAATAATAAGAATAATAATAAGCACGCAAACAAAGAAAATACGTTCATTCTCGCTGAGCTTTAAATTGCTTATTGGGAGAATTGATTTATTTTAGTGGAGTGATATTGAGCAGTTGACCCAAATACAAATAACTGTTATGGGAGTAAAATGTCTATTTCGCTTAAAGAAAGAACAGTATTAGAGCGCCAAAATAATTAGATATTTGTTTTGTAACTATAAAACATGGCAGGTATAATCATTGAAATGCGTTTGAATGATAAAGGAAAGCTATTTGGAATTTGCACCACAGTTCTTAAGGATATGACTTTACTGTCTCATTATGTCAGATATAGGATCTCTCTCTCTCTCCCTCCTCTCTCTCTCTCTCTCTCTCTCTCACACGTTCTCTCTCTCTCTCTCTCTCTCTCTCTCTGTCTAGACGTCTGAGAATAGATAAAGTATGCCATTTTTTAGGTCTTGAGAAAACATAACATGGTTG
>NC_087200.1:214620855-214633355 GCF_015104395.2 Macrobrachium nipponense
GAGAGAGTCTGGTCCTCCATACCAAAAGTCAGGATAAGGTTCGTATTTCTTGAAGAAGTTGATGAAGCGGCGTAGAAATCGGTATCTTTTCCCTGAGGGTTTTACAGTTGAGTGATCTATAAAGGTGAGAAGTCTGTCCTGTTTCGTTAGATTAAAGTTAAACCATAGAGACACCTTTTTACGCGTCTTGACATCTTTAGTTTCTTTGACTGTAAAATTGTTTCCTTTATACTGATGTAATCATTGTTTTTAATTCCTTGGGAAATATATATATATATTTTTTTTTGAGGATCAGAAAGTTCTCTAATAGTTCATTAATCGCTCATGCAGATACCATGACCCACTTTCTATTGATAATGTGATTCGAATTATATTTCTTTTGCAGCAATAAAAATTAGCAACTGCATTTGCATGACAACTATTGGCTCTTCACTGTTTTACAAAGGAATTCTGATTGTCATAATTGAGACTGCAGTAAATTATTATATATTTTTTTAAGCAAGTTTCTTTTGTAAGTATCAAATAAGATAGACTAGTTTCGTAAAAAAGAAACAAAAAATCGAATTGAATGAAAAGTATTCCTGTCCATTATAAATTTTTTTCCGATACAGAGACCTGGAGCTTATCAGACAAATAGTAGGAAATAAATCAAGGTTAATTATTTAAAAAAAAAAAAAAAAATCAACCTCTCATATTTCCCACCACGCATCATTCTTTCCAAGGGTTGGAGTAAAGGAGCACCGTCTGATCTCTGCAACAAAAATCGATGAATTCTTTGCTACTTCCTTACCGACAACTCGAACATCTGTTGTTTCCCAGCGTTTGGTGTAGCCCGGTACGTTTCCTGTATTTATGTTTTCTTCTGTTTCTGGAAAGGGAATTAATTTTTTTCAGGGTTCTAATTCATGTTAAATATCTTATTTTCTCAATTCAAATTCGTCGTGTAAAAAAGGAAAGCAGCAATTTATTGCTCATCATTCGAATACAGAAGCTCGAAATACTTCGCAATATCATAACGTTATGCAAATGAGTTTTCCTCCATTATATATTCAACTCGTTTTGTTTGAAAAAATTATTGTTAATTTTTTAAAAATTCTATGTTATGTCGCTCAAATAGTTGTTCTCTTTTTATTATAAAATGAAGAGTGTGGTATCAGTTGCGAAAGATTCATAGTAATCAGTGATTTCTGGAAGGGTTCATACTCTTACGGGACTCGTCGTTGTCAACATGTCAGACGATTAATACATGCCAATCACTTCGACGTGATCTCGGGCATATAACCAAAATATCTGTGATATGAAGACAGACATCCCACTTATTTATACCTAGACCCCTTCTGATATAAAGGTAGATCCATCCATAATTTATCTTAATTAAACCCCTTCTGATATAAAGATAGATTTTTATCGTAATCCCTCGGTAGCACATTTCATCCTAATCTCGTGAATATAACTCTCTGGTATAAAGACAGATATCCACTAAATTCCATCCTAATTCCGAGAATATTTCCCCAATTTATCCCACGACCCAGGTGAGCGGCTTCCATGACGCAATCGAGTGATAAATGCGGCCTTTAAAGTATTGCAGTTGAGATCAATGATTTCTTGGTCAGTGCACTTCAACAAACAATCCATGATGTTTGATGGCAGGGCGTAAAATTCAAGGATGGGAATAACTTTCCTTTTGACACTGAAGATGAATCGTGCTCCCTCACTTTAGTTTTATTGGGATCCTTAGGCTTCTTTACTTTGCTATTTTAGGATTTATGGATTTTCTGGTAGAATGACCAGAAAATTTGTTTAATTCTTATTTTCTGTACTTTTGATCAATGTGCATGAGGAAGGGATTTACACATCGACTTTCAACAAAGTGATTAGGAAATACGCTGTCTCTCTCTCTCTCCTCATCTCTCTCTCTCTCTCTCTCTCTCTCTCTCTCCTGCCAACCTTATAAAGGTCCTGTTGTGTCAGTGTTAAAAGAGCAACTACACTTACAACAGAACCGAGTATTGTGTTGAAAGCTAATCCCAAACTGTAATATTACATATAAAGGTCGAAAAAACGAAAATAGTTACGTGGAACCTTTAGAAAAAAAATTACCCAGTAGTTATTAAAGAATTGTTAATGAGATACAGAGCGAATGTCATGAAAATTACATTAATGTTGTTATTACTGCTAATAAACGTTTTAAGTAAATTCAAGGGTATTCCTGTTGTAACTTATAACTATCTGTTAATGATGATGCGTTATAATTATGATAGAGGTAATAGATATCTCTAATGAAGATGCACGAATGTTAGGAACTTTACTTATATATTTACACACACACACACACACACATACACACACACACACACACACACATATATATATATATATATATATATATATATATATATATATATATATATATATATATATATATATATATATAGTATGTAATATGTAATGTGAAAAAGAGAAACAAAGACAAAAATAAATACTCCAAGCACTTCTTTTATATATATATGGACGAGAGACAACCTCCCGCAGCGATCAGTGAAAAAAAATAAAATAAAAACATGAACTCATATACCCTGGTAAAATAACACACACTACAAGCAAACACATAACTTCCTTTCCTCAAAGACGTCGCCGACGGAACACGACGATCAGAGAACGGAAATCTCAGTCACAATTCTCGGCTGGAATTGGCCTGGACACGAAAAGGAACTGGAATGTTTTCCCTTTACACAAAGCAGTTGGTTTCCTTCGTGACCTTTTCAGCAACTCTTAGGAATGCTTTACACAGTGGATACTTGCAGAGAGAGAGAGAGAGAGAGAGAGAGAGAGAGAGAGAGAGGAGAGAGAGAGGGAGGGGGGGGAAGGTAGACAGCAGGAAGAGATTTGCAGAAAAGCCATGTGTTATCTTCAATGATAGATACTGAAAATATTATATGTAATAAATTCTCTGCCAGTCATTTGAACAAGATATACTTCACAACCATTTGTCATTTCTTGGTAATGTTCCGTTTAAAGCTGAATATAAATGTTCGTTCCATCATAAATCATGCTATTTATGAGAGACCGAGTGCCACCTTGCAGAATATTCATTAACAAGTTTTGTTTCCTTCATGAATAATTTCCTAATATATACTCCACCTTTCCATTTCAGTTGTTTACTTTCAGAATGCATTTAATTAAGTTTGGCAATATGAAAATTATTGTCAGGGAAAATTTTTCATATTTTAAATGTTGGGCTTAATGTTTCATAATGTGGCTATTTTAATACTATTCTTTTTATAAAGGACTTTAATTTACCACTTATGAAAGGAAGACGGCGATACCTTTTTTTTGCTAACTAGAGCTTTGCTTTATACAGTATGTAACTTGCTGTACTTCTATTTTTAAAGGAGATAATTATTTTTAGATTTAAAATCCTCCTTGCGATTATTCATTACAAATTGTCTAGATAGTAGAAGTTTTTAGTTAAACATGCTAGCAGAAGGCCAGTTTGTTCTACGGCCGTCAGACTGAATACAATACAACCGATTTCAAGACAAAGTTTTTATCCCGTAATCGGTTACATTCAGTCTGTTTGTCTCAGAGCTAATTGTCCTTATACCAGCACGGCCTCTTGTTTTAAGGCAGACAGTATTCCGTGTAGTATGTCTTTGGCAATGCTGTGATGCCTTCAGCACAGAACTTCTGCTCTCCAGAAAAAACTGTCTAGATTTTTTTTATATCTGGGTGTCAGTCATTACGAGCATAGCAGCCGACATCTAAAAGATATGAAATCACAAGGGAAGAACAGAATCGAACTGTAACTGACGAATATCGGGGGGAAATGGCCCATAAAAGACAATTAATCTTCTCGCACCATCAAACCTTTCAGAGACTTTGTATTTAGAATAGATAAAATAGCGATACATTCCACGGGAAAAGGAGAAGATTGTTCCTAACTCGAGAGAGATCTATGGAAGCGTTTTTGAAGTTCCTTTTCCACTCCATTTGCGATGATTTGCTCCGGAATTCGTTACCTATATTATGCTGACAAATTCGACGCCTGTTATTGTTATTGCAAAAGTCAGTACATTTGTAAATAAGAGTCAGCGCAACGCTCTCTCATGTATTCGATTTTTTGGCTATCTAATATTTGGAAAGAGCAATCCAAAATGAATTATATAACACACACACACACACACACACACACATATATATATATATATAATATATATAATATATATATCTATATATATATATATAGATATATATATATATTCCTTCTACTCTACAATGAACTAAACATTCATATCTATATAAATTAACTATAACCCTCTATAACTACATCAACCGTTTAATCAATTAACACATTTCATAACACAGGAAGCGATAACCAAGGCTCATTGCCTCGGGAGTGGAGATGACCCCTAATTAATTAGAATTCATATCTGACCCGGTGATTATGACATTAATACTATTCGTTAAGTTAGGTTTTAACTTCGTTATCATAATCACTCGATTACGGTGTCTCTTTGGATTGTATTAGGGATGGAATGTGTTATCTACATGAGAAAAGCTAAAATAATGATAACGAACAAAATGAAATGAAAAGGGTATATAAATCAATATCAGAGGATTCATAAATTGCACCAATTTTAATATCTGAGCACAGCCCTTTCATGAAAGGTTAGTCTTTTTTTTTCAAAATAACCTGCATCAGTAGGCATTACATATTTAGAAACATTCATTCCCAGCATTATGGTAAAGATCATAAAATACCTATGCTACTTGGAGGCTTAACATTCTGGTACTTTCTAAACCTATTATCATATAACTACAAAAATAAGAGGAAACGTACCTCCATAGTTGTATAGTTATTCGTTAGATGTCAACAAACCAAAAAACTATAGTATTAAGCGAACGAGACCTCAACTTTAAACACCAGAAATGTGTTGTTATTTCAGCACAACCTTTAATATATTAAACCCATATGAGAATTTACATTCACTGAACAAAAATATTTGTTTCCTATTTTTATGACTAAATTTTGCCCACTCGAAATATTTCCTCAGAAAAAAGAAGTAAAAATATTAGAATCTATTTTCCTCCCGCTACTGGTGTATAAATGGCATATTATAATCTTTCATGAATACGTGACATCAGCTTTAATAAAGGCCCATCATTCTGTATTTCTATTCTAAACCAGACTTGCAACTTCGTTATAGCAGCCTCCAATTGAAGTTGGAGGGTCCTCAGCATATGAGGAGCTGAACTGAACTGGAATTGAAAAAACTTTCAACTTTGACTTCCAGTTATCTGCAGAGACAAAATGTTTTTGAATTACTCTCTCTCTCTCTCTCTCTCTCTCTCTCTCTCTCTCTCTCTCTTTTCCCATGCCGTTCTACAATGTGCTTGTTTATTTCACACAATGGTTATTGAACTGAGTAAGCTCCGGTGTATTGGTGTATTCGAAATAAGATTATCTTTCTCTCAAAGTGTACTCTCTCTCTCTCTCTCTCTCTCTCTCCTCTCTCTCTCTCTCTCTCTGTGTTTCTTAATGTATATATATATATATATATATATATATATATATATATATATATATATATATATATTATATATATATATATATATATACATATATATTATTTATAAATCCTTTGATGATTGAGTCCTTTTTATGAAAACAATATTTACTGTTTTAATCATTTTTTGGCAAATATATGTAATTTTGGATGATTACGTTTCATTCCAGTTTTAATTTTAAGATATTTGTGTTACAATCATAAGAAAAAAAAGGGAACAGATAAATGAGTAGATTAATAAATAGATAAATATTTAGAACACAAAGTAAAGTGAACGAAACTCTTGGAATCTATAAAAGGAAGGGATCAAGTAACTGGTGCTCACAAGGAGACCTTTGAAACTTGACAGAATTGTTGAGTTGACCTTTTGAATTTCCCAGAGAGGTCACTCGTTCATTGACGCTAGTTGAATTAATCCGGTTATTCTCTGGAGAGTGAAGAGAAAGTGGAGAAAAAGTAAAGAGACACTTCACTCTCCCAAACTGAAGGAAAATATTTCATCAGCGTAGTAATGTTAGCACTTGGAAGATTAATTAAGAGTCAGTAGTTGATTGGCAATATCTTTCCGTTTATTTTGCAATAGCTTCGTCCTCTTGAGGTAAAATCCGTATCTGACTGTTGCATATCCTCATATAACCTATAATTGTAAAGTGGGGACCTCTGTTCGTTTTATTATCTTATTTGTTGGCATTTTATACAAAGTGAAAGTCATGGATTAAGGTGCCCATTGCTTCGAAAAGGTGATGAGTCATCTATAAACGTGTTTTCCGTAGGGGGGTAGGGCAGTCCAGTGCACCTCACGAGGTACACTATGGGCATTGCCTTCTTAAGGCGTTTTTACAGCGTCATTCCGGCCCTAGCTGCATCCTCTTTCATCTCTTTTATTGTAACTCTATTTCTATCTCTTAATACAATCGTACTTTCCACGCCCTTCCAATCAGTTTTTCCTTCTGTTACGCCTTTCAAACATTTCTTATCTCAATTTATCTTTCAGTGCTGAATGACCTAATCTTAGGTCCTTGCGATTGGCCTTTGACCTGTCTTATATCCCATACCATTCCATTCTATACACATATAGAAAATCAGGTGACTAATCTATAAGTTTTCAGATTCGTAGCAATTTTCACTTAAGGTTATCCTTAACGAGAGATCTTTGAAAGAGACACGTACAGTACGCGAAGAAGTCGCAAATAAACTGGACATCACTGTAAAACTACAGCTGGTAAAGTTGGTGGATCATGATTTCACGTAAGTTAGAGGCTGAAGAGCAAACGCAACTAACTTGTTTCGTAACTTGAAATTAAGTTAGTTAGTTAATTTTCTTTTTGTAGCGAATTTCTCGTAGCATTTTCTGAAAGTAGAAGAATGTGAGGATAGTGTTACTACTAACATAAATATATATACGATATATACTATAAGTTAAGAGTTACAAAACATTTTTGTAATGCTATATAGATTAGGTTTCTTAGTATTAAGCAGAAACAGAATTTTTTTTTATAATTATATATATATATATATATATATATATATATATATAATATATATATATATATATATATATATATATATATAATACACATACCTATGCATGTGTATTAGCATACGTGCGTTTGTGAATACACTCTTCGTTCTCATAGGCAGGAAAGCTGAAACTCCAATAAGTGCCAACACATAAAGTAATGGCGGTACTTTTCCTGAGATGCAAATGAAGCTGTTTTGAATATTATCTGACGCAGGGCGCTCTCTTTATGCACAACTTATTTAGATTAGGAAATACAAATGTCCCGGAGGAGAGATTCTCTCACTATGGCCAAGGAACGCCAGGAGCTTTTCACTGGAAGAAATTTTCTTATTGTATTAATGAAGTTACTGAGGATGAGAACACCATAGCGGGGTATGCCGTCAGTACGTCTCATATAGTGGCACTGTAGGCGTGTTAAAGGGCGGTCCCGGCGTTCCTTCAGTCCTAGCTGCACCCACTTTAATTTATTCTTTTACTTTACCTCCATTCCCGCTTCCTTACTTTATTCTCTGGTCAATAATCGTTGCCAATAACAAAAAAATATAACGTAAGTACTACAAATATTTTTATGCCAAAACAGTATATGACAAAAACCTTATCATTTTCTTTTTAACTTCCAGAATCAAATTTTAAAACCATCTGCATTTAGTCTTTACTTTTAGTTCCCTGTTCATTCCTTAAATTTATAATGTTTTACCTAATATAAGGACTTGAACAGCTAAAAATCACAAGAAAAATGTTGAAAGACTAAAAATAAAATGCAATTATCATATTGAGTAAAAGCTGTAAATTGTTCAAAAATCAGAAAACAGCACTTTGAAAAATCAAAATATGTTCGAGCATCGTTTCAAGAAGACATTGGTCTTAAGAACGAAATTTAAAGAGCGCATTAAACTCCAGATTATGTTTTATATATTTTTTTTTTAAATGTTTCACAAAGCTTACAAGTGGTTTCATAATCATAATAATAATAATAATAATAATATAATAATAATAATAATAATAATAATAATAATAATAATTAATTAATTCAGATCTAACCCCTAACCTCCATGTAGTAGGTAACAATAAGGATCAATGACCGTCAGTGTAGAAGAAAAGTTTTTTAAAAGGGTCGTGGCACCCTTTAATTCTTCTTGATGATTTAGAGCGATTGATACGCCATAGTGAAAAGAGCTCATTAATCTTTTTAATCTTTGCGTAATTACAGAAATGAATGGTTGGTGGTCTCTGGCTTACTTGCTGTTTAGAAGAAGAATAAATCTCCCTGGGAAGGATTAACTGCCGTAGAAACGGAGGCAGAATAAAAGATATGGAGAAGCTAATTATAGTGAAGGGGTTCTTACGGAAATCATGAATTTTATTTTCCAATGTGGATCGTTATACTTGTTACGTGTTCGCATAACAGGGAAACATGATCTAACGTTTCTGGAGTAAGTTCTCTCTCTCTCTCTCTCTCTTCTCTCTCTCTCTCTCTCTTCAACTTGCTGCCCCTTACTACAACCAGCTATTAACTAAATACGAGATTCAAGATGCATTACGAAAACACTGCGACGCCAAAGAGAAAGAGTAGACAGCCAGACAGATGACAAGCGACAAAGACAGAGCCAGACAGACCGAGAGAGAGAGAGAGAGAGAGAGAGAGAGACTTTGTGCATTTGTGTGTATGTATATACGTATATATAGAATATTTCATATATATCATTATGGACTATATATCCAGACGAATTAAAAGTTATTTCTTCAAAGTGATGAAAAGAAACATTATGCGACGAGCTTATGCTATAAATGATCTCGTGCCCTAAAAGGAATTACGAGTTACGTTCAGGGTGATCTATACATAATATGTTGTATTTTAAACTTCCATGAAAGACAAGCAAAAGAGGGGAGTAGGAAATAAAGATAATAATTGCAAAATTAACGATTTCGAGGATATCCGTAGATCGAATTCGGTCATGTTCTAAGAAGCAGAAATGACGACATCGTTCGAGTTGGGACATCTGAACCTTCTGACCTTCGATTCTTACACCGTTCTATGCGGTAGACATTGAATAAGAGTTTGTTAGGTAATAATTCAATTCCCCCCTTAATCTATCATACAGTAATTGGTCCCGTTGTGATGTTTTAACGAAAAACCGTTTATCACGCGACTAGACAACTGTTGGCGCTCGAGATTTCCATCGATTGTTGTCACTTCTTTAGTCAAGTTATTCTAAACCCCCGGCTTCTGCAAGGTAACACTGAAACTTTACTATATTATTTACATTATTGCTAATATTGTATATTTGTTCTGGGGACTTTCGAATCCTGCTGCCTGTTTAGTCTCATAGAAATCTTTGGCAGTCATTTCAACTATATCTGTGTCAACGCCCAAAATGTACAAGATTTAGAGTAAAGATACTCAGAGCTCTAAAGCTTTGTCTTTTTCAGGATGCTTTTGGTACGAATGAGACTTTTGAGTTCCCGTTCTAATGGAAAAGCTTCATGCAACAGGTATGTAGGAGTTATTTTTTTCAGCAAAATTTTTGTCATTTCTTTTTATTTTTTTGTCATGAATTTTTACATTTTTTTTCTAAATTTACTTTGTTTACCTTTTTATTTGTCATTTACCTTTTTTAAATTTTTGTAATAAATTTACATTTTTATTTGTCATAAATTTACTTTTTTGATTTGTATAATCTACATTTTTTATTTGATAAATTTACTTTTATAATTTTTTTAATTTATGTGTGATAAATAAATTTAAATTTAAATTTTTAAAAATAAATATAAGTGTTTAATTGCATAAATTAAATTTTAATTTGTATAATTTTTCTTAAGCAATTTCACCTTATCCTCCACCCCTTTAGGGGCGGCGCCCCTGGAGGGGTGTAGGAGCCCCCATGTTCTGCATAGTAGGTCGTATGACCTACTATGCAGGTTCTTGGGTGGTTATTTTATCTATCAACTAATCAAACTCTTATTTTCAGGTGCTAAGTAAATACTTGATCTATCGCTTAGTTTTCTAGTAAGTTCAGATAGGTATTAGGTGTTTTAAATGTGCTTGGCTGCCTTCCTCTCTGTCAAGTTGAGAAATTAATGTTTATGTCATCAAAGGGAATATTCAGTATCAAAACAAATTAAATTTATATTCAGGTCTGTCATCTTGGTACATTTTACTATTGACTTTGATTCCTGAAAATGGATTTAGTTTGTGGTTAGGTTAAGTTAGATAACTTCTAGTCAATAATCATAAAGATTTTTTCCGAATTTAGTGTTATGCATAAAATTGGCATTAGCCTTGATAGAATTTTCAGAGGATTCGAACATTGTTTCCTTTCTCGCCACCGAAAATTTCTGGTTATAGGGGTTACAGGAAGCTCTATGAATGTGAGGGTCATTTACAATAATAGGGCTTGCTTACCCAATAGCTAATAATTTCTTGAAAATCAAATCATGCAAAATCTTCCACAAACTGAGATTATGTCCAGAGTAATGACTGGATTTCTTCTGTTCGGTGGAATTATTAGCTTTATGAAGTTGGTCAGTAACTCACAGCTATTTTTTGTTTAGTTGAAAAGATGGAAATTTTAAGTCATGAATATTTCTTTCTTTAGAATAATTGGAATACCTTTTTACTTTTAATTGGGGTAGTAAAGTTTAGTTTGTCAGGTATGTTGGCTATGGGTAATCCCTTATCTCCTGTCCTTAGCAATATTTACATGGAATTTTTTGAGACAAAACTCTTACCAGGAATTTTGCCCCAAAAAGTTATTTGGTTTAGATATGTGGATGATATCTTCTGTATTTGGCCAGTTCATGAAAATCTTCAGGAATTCCTTAATAATCTCAATAATTTAGTCCCTTCTATAAAATTTACTGTAGAGGAAGAAAGAAATTGTAATTTGAATTTTCTTGATGTAACTGTCCATAGAAATGATAGAAATTTCACCTTTTCAGTCTTTCGAAAATCAACTAACATTGCCTCTTTTGTTCATTACTACTTCAATCAACATCAAAATGTTAAAGTCTCTGTTTTTTTCTGGGATGTTTCTAAGGGCTTCACGTGTCTGTAGCCCGCAGTTTATTGACGCTGAAATTAAAAACTATTTGATGATATTTGCAATGAAACTTAAATACCCAAGGACCTTTGTAGATGTGGCATGGAAAAGAGCTAGAAAAACATTTTATTCAACTAATGACAAACTTGAATTTAGTAAGCATAACATTCTAAAATTACCCTATGATGAAAGGTTTTTAGATATTCCTAGAATTTTAAAGCTTTTTAACATAAATGTTGTTTTCAGTAATATTATTGTCAAGAGTTTAGTAATCAAATTCTCCTAAAGATCTTCCAGGCTGCATATATGAAATTCCTTGCAAAAAGTGTGATAAAGTCTATTACGGACAAACCGGTAAATCTCTTCACAAACGTCTCAAACAACATCAATATTCTGTGAGAACTGGGCAAATATCGAATGCATTATTCGTCATATGAGGATTTTAGACCATCCTATTAACTGGAGTCAAGCAAAGAGCCTTAATCCCATGTAATGACACAGTTAAAAGGAATATCACTGAATCTTATTTCATCAAGTCAAATAATAAAAATGTTCTAAATTTAAGTCTTGGTTTATTTAAACTTGATGCTTTCATAATGAAAAAAGTTGTAGATAAATATAAGCAACAAAAATTTAATATATTCAGTTTTTACATGTTTTTAGGACTGTAAGAAACTTTGTAATTTCGGTAGGTCAATCTGTTTAGGTTTGTGACCGTGTGATATCCGATCATACCTGGATTATCTCTTTTAATTTTCACCCTTTTGACAATAACTATCTGGCATTATTGATCTTGTTGTGTACCTGAGACTTTCTTTACAATTGTATTCATTCGCTCCTTGACAATGTCTTAGTAAAGACGAAAGCGTTGGATTCTTGACTATCATTTTCCTGTGGAATTCGCTTATATATATATATATATATATATATATATATATATATATATATATATATATATATATATATATATATATATATATACATGTGTGTGCATGTGTGTATAAAGAATTTTTTTTTACCTTTAATTACGCAAGGGAGAAATATTTTTCCCAGCAAGAATTTATGATGTTTATCAGTACATAACTGTTGTTGATCGGTGCATTTTGGTCATTAAAAACTTCCAAAAGATGAATAACATAAAAATGATTCAACAACAGTATTTTTAATAACATACATAATTTATTTTTCTTCAAACGCGTTTGGAAAATATTTTTGGTTTTAGGTGTCTGTTTCTGTATAATCCACTAACCATTTTACTTTTCTTTTTTATTAAATCCTAACATTTTTTTTGTCATATTGGTAGTTATTCAAGAACTAAGACTAATGAATATTAATGTTGACGCAGGTTTTATAGGGACATTTACGAACAGA
>NC_087200.1:214638355-214640855 GCF_015104395.2 Macrobrachium nipponense
CATTTTAAGATTAAATTCTATTTTTAAATATATTTTTTACGAACTAATGAAATACTGTGTATGCTATAAAGAATACATTAGGTCAAAAACAATATTTCATTGTTCACCAAAACACAGAATAATTAATACTTGTACATTCTCATCGTCATAGTTTGATTATATTGGAGTTCAGCATAATAATTTAATGTGGATATTCCGACACAGAAGCCTTGGACGTTTTGCTATTTATTTTATTTATCACACTAAAAACTACAGCTTATTTTTTCACAAATTGCATATACTTCTTATTTCAAAGTACTCTGTGATATCATCTGAACATGAAAAATAAACAACTTCCTATTTTAATGTAAGTATCGGTTTATGTAAAGTGAACTGTTTTTTCATGAAAATTCATTGTATTAAAGAAACGGAATGGTGAATGGTCAGTCATTTTCGATATATCCAAAGTCATTTTGTTCTTACTATAATTTTAAAAGGGAACATGCATGGTAGTCATTCTTAACGATCTCTTTCTGTTAATTTTCGAAATACATTATGTTATCGAAGACGTGTTTCCTAAGTCCCCCCTCAAAATCACTCCCCACTCAAATCTCTCTCTCTCGTCTCTCTCTCTCTCTCTCTCTCTCTCTCTCTCTCTCTCTCTCTCATAATCACGTGAGAGTTTAAGAGGATGTGTCACGCGTTTCTCGTCAGTGGTTCTTCCCAGAGTCATAATTATTCAGAGATTTACTATTCCTATTTTGACCCTGTACCAGAGAGACATAAATCCTCACGTGACCTATTATGCGCGAGAGGGTTTGTCATAAATATGGCCACTCATGACCAGGAATTTTCATGAATTTTTTATCTAGTTCAGGTGAATTAATCCTTCTATATAGGCTTGAGCGATAAGTTAAAATATAATTGTAGGTTAAGAGAAACTCTGTAATTTATATTTTTGAAAAGGCGAAGTTTGGGGAAAAGTTCTTTAAAGTAGGTGCAATGAAGTGAAATTTTACGATAACCTTTTTATTTTTTACTTAAAAGAAAAGGTTGTGATTAATGACAAATGTTAGACAGATGGCATTATGGCGTGTATATATATGATATATATATATAATATATATATATATATATATATATATATATTATATATATATATATATATATATATATGTGTGTGTGTGTGTGTGTGTGTGTGTGTGTGTGTGTGTGTGTGTGTGTGTGTGTACAGAAGCCAGGTACTATGTCGTACCTCTAAGTAAATGGGGATACAATCCACATTGAAGTAAAATCCTCTTGTAGTTTATAATATATATTCTTGTACAGGATTAAAGCTTTCGACCATCACCTGTGGTCTTGTTCGCTAAAATGTGATATGTCACCACAAGGAACTAACAAGTAAGAGCACAAACATTTGCAAAAACCAAAAAACAGGTTAGGTAACAAGCTTAGTTTATATTATGAATGATCAGGCGGTTGAGCCCTCGTTCTTTCCAGAATTCGTCTTGATCTGCGTGGGGAATGTTTCTATTGTCAACTGCTTGTTCTGCTGCTGGCGGTGGGGGTTTGTTGGAGAAATGACCTGAGTGGAGTAAAACAGATAGGAGGCAGCATATTACTGAAAACAACATTTATGTTAAAAAGCTTTAAAATTCTAGGAATATCTAAAAACATTTCATCATAGGGTAATTTTAGAATGTTATGCTTACTAAATTAAAGTTTGTCATTAGTTGAATAAAATTTTTTTTTTAGCTCTTTTCCATGCCACATCTACAAAAGTCCTGACAAAACAATTATATAATTTCAATGTCACAGAGTCCTTGTGAACAACTCGAATACGATAATAGTCATTGAGGTTTTTTGCCTTACCATGATATCTCCACATTCTGAAGCAAAGCAAAACAAGACTACGAACACCCTGTACAAGTAACCTCATGGGCCGCCCTTACAGATGTGGGTCAAAGCCGAATCGTTTCTCAAGGCTTTGACTGAGCTACGCGATTCGCAGAGGCTGGATTGCGGGAAAGTGTATTACCCTGGAACCATCGATCTCGGCTGCATTTTAATAAAAGACCCATTTATTATTTTTCGCGGCACGCGAGACTCTTTCCCAGAGTCATGAAGGTCAACTGGGAAAGGATCCGAATGGAATAGGTATGTCTGAAAGGATTAGGAATGTTTTATTGATTTTTTTTTTCTTTTTGCTTCAATGTGAAATCTGGCTCAAAGTCGAATAGTGGTGGTGACCCAATCGCAAAAGGGAAAGTCGATATGGGAAATGGACAAACAGGTAAATATGAAAATAAGTAAAAGAAGTAAAGTGCTAAATATTGGAACAAAAGCATTTTTTACAGCTTTTGTCTATATTATTAAGCTGAGAATTATAACGGAAAAAAAACCTAAACAAATTATCGTATAAACTATTTCATAATTCTCTCTCTCTCTCTCTCTCTCTCTCTCTCTCTCTCTCTCTCTCTCTCTCTCTCTCTCTCTCCCTTCCTTTTACTTGGTGTTCAGT
>NC_087200.1:214648355-214653355 GCF_015104395.2 Macrobrachium nipponense
TGATCCCAAAATACAGAATAAAATCCCGTACATAAATACAATGGATGTATTTTCTCTTCTAGACATAATTTTTAATAGCATATAGATGTAGAGGAACGACAAAATAAACTTTTATCTTTAAATGGTAACTGGTATGACCGATCAAGTAAAAGGAAGTTATATCGTTTCTTTTCAAATGGGCAGTGTCAAGTAGTGAACCACCAAAAATCCACATAAGGCAGTCCTGTAACTATCGAAGTTGATTGCAAGGTGTTTTCGTGAATAAAATATGTTAAAGTTTTTTGGCCATAACTAAACTATATTATTTTACGTTTTGTTGTAGACAATTGAAGGTAAGATAAACATAACGGGTGATATCTTTTGAGTTATGTGATGGCATTATAGCTTTAATTTGCTAAATAACACATGGAAATTTTGGCTATGTTATTTAAGGGAAAAAAATATATTAGTTTGTGATGGAGATCAGCTTACCACTTATTAAGGTTAGGTTGACTTATTTTCTCAGATACGAAAACTTTTAAAGTATTGTAGTCACTTCCATAAAATAAAAATGCTATCACTAGAATTAAGCTGTCAGAAACAGGTTATTCTCTACGTAGTAGAACCTAGGTATAGTGAACATTTTTATGCAAAAGAATCATACTATATTCCTTTATGAAAAGGAATTCATCACACTACGCAGACAAAGAACAACATTTCAGGAATATTTTCTAATTATGCCAAAAGTTACAAAGCATTAATACGTAGCTCAAGTTTCCTCGTGGAAATAGCACATGATATTACTGTGCGATTCTAGGAAACATTAACCCAGTAATTATGATTTGGACTTAAGCATAATTAATTTGAGCATAGATGACATCTTTGATGATAACAGTGGGAATTTTTTTTATTATTTTCTTATTATGTAAAATTTTGTGCCAATTACGTTATTTTTGTTAGACAAAATCAATCAAATGTCTCTTTAGCATTCAGCAATTCGCCATAATTATCCTTTACAAGAGGCGTATTAAATGGTTGTTTGTGCGTAATATGTTTGCATCTCTCTTTCAGCTTTAAAAAAAAAAAAAAAAAAACAAAAAAAAAAAAAAAAAAAAAAAAACCTGTCCCTTTAATTTAAGCTCGATTCCTATCTCTCACCGAGAGGAGGGGTTTACCAAAAAAGAAAATAAGCGATTCCCTTGATTTTGATATATAATATAGATATATATATATATATATATATATATATATATATATATATATATATATATTATATATATATATATATCTATATATATATACGTATGTATATATATAATATATTATATATATATATATATATATATATATATATATATATATATATATATATTAAAGTCATAAGTCATCCGTTTATAGCGAAAGGTCAGATCAATCCGAGTGTCATAGAAGAAAAGTATTTGTAGTTTATATCTAGTTACATAATAATAATAATAATAATAATAATAAGAATAATAATAATAATAATAATAATAATAATAATAATAATAATAATAATAATGCGCCTTAGTCAACATACAAAAGGGCAAAGTAACAAGAACTGAAGAGATAAAGCTACTAGGTGGGAGCAACATCAAACACATAGATGAGACAGGATACAAATACCTGGGAATAATGGAAGGAGGGGATATAAAAAACCAAGAGATGAAGGACACGATCAGGAAAGAATATATGCAGAGACTCAAGGCGATACTCAAGTCAAAACTCAACGCGCCGGAAATATGATAAAAAGCCATAAACACATGGGCAGTGCCAGTAATCAGATACAGCGCAGGAATAGTGGAATGGACGAAGGCAGAACTCCGCAGCATAGATCAGAAAACCAGCAAACATATGACAATACACAAAGCACTACACCCAAGAGCAAATACGGACACACTATACATAAAACGAAAGAAGGAGGGAGAGGACTACTAAGTATAGAGGACTGCGTCAACATCGAAACAGAGCACTGGGGCAATATCTGAAAACCAGTGAAGACGAGTGGGCTTAAAGAGTGCATGGGAAGAAGGACTAATAAAAGTAGACGAACACCAAGAATATACAGAGACAGGAGAATGACAGACAGAACAGAGGACTGGCACAACAAACCAATGCACGGACAATACATGAGACAGACTAAAGAACTAGCCAGCGATGACACGTGGCAATGGCTACTGAGGGGCGAGCTCAAGAAGGAAACTGAAGGAATGATAACAGCTACACAAGATCAGGCTCTAAAAACCAGATATGTCCAAAGAACGATAGATGGAAATAACATCTCTCCCATATGTAGGAAGTGCAATACGAAAAATGAAACCATAAACCACATAGCAAGCGAATGTCCGGCACTTGCACAGAACCAGTACAAAAAGATGCATGATTCAGTAGCAATACCCCATCAACTAGAGCTGTGCAAGAAACATCAGCTACCTTGCAGTAATAAGTGGTACGAACACCAACCTGAAGGAGTGATAGAAACCGATCAGGCAAAGATCCTCTGGGACTATGATATCAGAAACAGATAGGGTGATACGTGCAAATAGACCAGACATGACGTTGATTGACAATATCAAGAAGAGTATCACTCATTGATGTCGCAATACCATAGGACACCAGAGTTGAGAGAAAGAAAGGGAAAAATGGATAAGTATAAAGACCTGAAAATAGGAATAAGAAGGATATGGGATATGCCAGTGGAAATTGTACCCATAATCATAGGAGCACTAGGCACGATCCCAAGATCCCTGAAAAGGAATCTGGAAAAACTAGAGGCTGAAGTAGCTCCAGGAATCATGCGGAAGAGTGTGATCCTAGAAACGGCGCACATAGTAAGAAAAGTGATGGATTCCTTAGGAGGCAGGATGCACCCAGAACCCCACACTATAAATACCACCCAGTCGAATTAGAGGACTGTGATAGAGCACAAATAATAATAATAATAATAATAATAATAATAATATAATAATAATAATAATAATCAAAGACCCTGTATGTTAAATAACTTCATTCACTATGTCATTCACCATCCCATGACATCTTCATTCTTTCTGACACATGCAGTAGTTTATCTAAATTAACTGCCACATTAAATTTGGATATCTCTGATACCTAATCATAACAAAATATTTAACATTCTTTCAAATTCCAAACGAAATCCCGATAAAAAAAGTGAAAACCCTAGACGCTCACACAAAAACCAAGATTCGGGTCGAGAGCAGCAGGCGACAAGTATTAATCTTTAGAGAGAGAGAGAAGAAGAGAGAGAGGAGAGAGAGAGAGAGAGAGAGAAACATTGATGATTTCTGACTCTCATTCAGCGCTGTGACATTTGCTGCCGTTTCTGCCACTTTGCATATTTGATGGCTTCGTATCCTCTTTGGCAGCCAGACATCGAGCGATGCCAAACTGATAAAAGAAATTATTGAAGGCTTCTAAAATAATGATGAATATGCGACGTGAGAAAGAGAGACTGAGATCCAAGACCTTTCTGTTGTCGCTATCAATTGGGTTCTCAAAAGGGAAAGAAAATTATTTAAATGCTGTAATACTTTGGTACATTTGAAGAAAGAACTATGAAAGAAATCGATGAAGTTACCACACAGGAGACGTTCGGAATAAAATACTGCTGTTTTGCAGGTTCTTGATTAAGGGACAAACCAGATTATCAGTCCAGAATAAATTGACCCTGGGTCGTTTGTTAGTGTTTTCAGCCTTCATTGTAATGGGATATTTACTGTCCCTTGAATACACACACACACACACACACACACACACGCACGCACACAGAATAGGAATCAAAGAATGCATTTCATTCTTCATGCATAGGAACTATGCACTTTCACCGCATTAATCTGTCCTCATTACTATACTAAAAATCACTCTGGCTAATAGTACTTGCAACAACTGCTAATTCCTATTTCCCTGAGGAACTAACTGTCTGTGAAAGACCAAATTCTCTTATCATAAACCATTCAGACCTAAAAAGGACCCAAAATTTTACCTTATTCGGATTACGTAAGCAAATATTGCCAAAATCTATACTTTGTTCTGTTGTTTCCCTTACGCCTGTTTTATTCTTCTTCTTTTTCTTCTTCTTCTTCTTCTTCTTCTTCTTCTTCTTCTTCTTCTTCTTCTTCTCGGTAAAAAAACGTAAAGCGTTAATGGCCTTTGTCTTCTGTGAAAGGAAAACCAGGCTTCCGGAGGTCCCATTAAATAGCCTTGGCTCCACTGCCTCATTTACACTCGAGTCTAAAGTGTGGTAGTTTTGTGCAGCCTCAATGGGATGTTTGAACGAGCCACCAACAGTGAATGACGCTTAGATCTGGAGCTTTTGCAAAATGCATAGGTGGGAACTGAATAACGGAAGGAACTGAATGAAATTCGAAAAGAAAATCGAAAACAGACGAAGAGAAGATCTTGGTAGAACTTGTGACTTTTGGAGCCAGAAGCCATTGCTGAAATGTACTCTTGTAAACATACTGATAAGGATCACTGTCATATATATTTAATGAAGTTGAAGTCTTGAAAAATTAGTTATTCACTTCCATACGTTCTTCTACTTATTCCTCTCTTCTGTCCATAAGCTAATGGGTCGGTTGCCTTGATGCGTCTTCTTAATCTATCCCTATCGAAATTATCTTCCTCCACTAAAACACTCTTCTCCAAATTCCACCTAATACCTGACCTCCTTCTTGACTCTCTACCCTTCCTCTTGACCTTTTTCCCTTACCAGGCTCCACCCACGGGCCCCCTCACTCCTTCATCCTTTCTCATCCTGACCACATGCCCAAACCATCTCAGTCTCGACTTTGTTATCATATCAGTCATCTCTGCAACTCAAGACTCTTCTCTTGATGTCTTCATTTTCCAGCCTCTGACGTTAAGCATTATACAGTCATTATCCAGAAATGGAGATTAAAATTCATGGTCTTCCTTTTTGTCAACAACTTCAAGTTGACTTTTAAAACACTGTATAATTCCTAACTACAATTATCAACATC
>NC_087200.1:214658355-214659565 GCF_015104395.2 Macrobrachium nipponense
TATTAACAGCGCAATCTTATATAAAGAGCCTTCGCAGAATCAGAACTTAAGACTGAATTAACACAAGTTACCTTGGTAATTTCTCTTCAGTCTGTATCTTAGCCCACCATCCAGTCTATCTGTCAGCTATCTTCCTGTAAGTCTGCCTGAAGTATATGCGGTACCTCAATATCCTCTCTCCAGCCTGTAACACAGTCTGCCTCCGTGTCAGTCAGTCTGTCTGGCAGCTGTCTACCCGTCAGTTTGTTTGAATTCTGTAATAATTTGTAGTACAGATCCTACTGTTGCAAATTCTCGAATCTAAAATCATGATCCTCACAGTCGACTCTCTCTCTCTCTCTTTCATATATATATATATATATATATATATATATATATATATATATATATATATATATATATATTATATATATGTACATATACAATAATAAATTTATACATTACAATGCTCACAATATACTGAACATTGTTCTCTCTCTCTCTCCTCTCTCTCTCTCTCTCTCTCTCTCTCTCTCTCTCTCTCTCTATCTGTATATATATCGTTTATGTATATGTATATATATAAATTTATGTATGCATGTAGTCTGCGAACTCAATAATTTTATGCAGCAAAGGAATATTCCAATGCATTCAAAATTATTTTAAGTAGCATTCAAAATAAATAATTAAATATATCTTCTTTAGATTTTAACGAAATTTAGGTTTACATATACAAAAGGAAAAAGTTCTTTGAATATCGGTATTTTCCAAAAGCAATTGCAAAAAACGTTGCCAGAGTTTCATAACAGTTTTTGTCATCTAGGCACGTTTGTTTGTTTGGTTGTTTTTTTGTTGTTGTTGATCTGATGCATATTCATCTCTTGTCATCATTTCCAGTATATTGAAAAAGGTTCTCTCTCTCTCTCTCTCTCTCTCTCTCTCTCTCTCTCTCTCTCTCTCTCTCTCTCTCTCTCTCTCTCTCTACTTTTAATCTTTTAGTTTTTGTGACCGTACCAATATTTCCACACCTTTTTATATATAATACTTGAGGTATAGATTCAATTCCTTTTGCAGTTAGAGACACTATTTTGTTAGCAAAAAAAAAAAAAAAAAAAAAAGTATATATATCTATATATATATATATATATATATATATATATATATATATATATATATATATATATGTATGTATGTATGTATGTATGTATGCATGCTTGAGTATATATGTATA